>NC_053158.1:191566053-191808553 GCF_016835505.1 Polypterus senegalus
GCAGCAGTTTTCCAAATTGTGAACTTTCGTGAGTCATACTTGGAACCTGTCAGCTTGAAGGTTTTTTTTTCCCTTGACATGTGTATTTTAAGGGCATGTTTCTTTGTGTCATGAGAATGGTTTATGTGTAATCAGTTTTTTTTTCTCCTTTCTTGTTTTTTGTATGGTGAGTTTGTTGACCTTTTTTATGTACAGAAATAAGCAAATGCTTTGTTTGAGGAGTGCATTTTACATAAAACTAAATCACTACATTTTTAAAGGAAACTCTAAGTGAGGAAAATTTTAGCACGTAAGACAGAAAACAATTACACTTAATAAGGCAACACACAATATGTTAATAATAATAATAAGAACAACGTGGCAGAGCGACGGGCGCTGAGCAGGCTCCTGTCAATCATGGAGAATCCACTGCATCCACTGAACAGGATCATCTCCAGACAGAGGAGCAGCTTCAGACAGACTGCTGTCACCGTCCTGCTCCACTGACAGACTGAGGAGACCCCACACTAAGTGACTCTTCAATTCCACCTGGGGGGGTAAACGTTAACATTATTATACAAAGTTATTGTCTGTCTGTTATACCTTCATTGTTATCACTCTTTAATTTAATATCGTTCTTTATCAGTATGCTGCTACTGGAGTATGTGAATCTCCCCTTGGGATTAATAAAGTATCTATCTATCTATCTATCTATCTATCTATCTATCTATCTATCTATCTATCTATCTATCTATCTTACAACCATTATTTATATAGCACATTGTCATACAA
Organism: Polypterus senegalus; assembly: GCF_016835505.1. Lineage (NCBI taxonomy): Eukaryota > Metazoa > Chordata > Cladistia > Polypteriformes > Polypteridae > Polypterus > Polypterus senegalus. The sequence continues at coordinate 191,566,825 of NC_053158.1, forward strand.
ATAATAGCTCAAAGTGCTTATAATAATAATATATATTATTATAAATAATAATAATTAACACCAGGTTAAGAACAACCCAAAACAGCCAGTAGATAGTAAATATAGACTATGCAACAAGGCAGAAGAGCATATTAGTCATATTGCTGCAGGCTGTACAACACTTGCACCTACTGAATATACACAGAGACATTATGTACACTGGAATATGTGCAAGAATCTAGGGCAGTGTTTCCCAGCCTCGGTCCTGGTGGCACACTGTGGTTGAAGGTTTTTGTTCCAACCAGCTTCTGTTTTTAATTGAACTCCTGGGCTAATTAAGTGATGTGTTATTTCCCAAGTTCTATATATATATATATATATATATATATATATATATACAGTATATATTATGGGGTGCCAAACAGGCAAATATAATGATTTTCGGAATATATAAAGTCAGCGTCTGAATATATAAAGTCATTCCCGAATATATCCATCTATCCATTATCGCTATATCCTAACTACAGGGTCACAGGGGTCTGCTGGAGCCAATCCCAGCCAACACAGGGCACATGGCAGGAAACAAACCCCGGGCAGGGCACCAGCCCACCGCAGGGTGCGCACACACACCCACACATCAAGCACACACTAGTGCAATTTAGAATCGCCAATGCACCTAACCTGCATGTCTTTGGACTGTGGAAGGAAACCGGAGCACCGGAGGAAACCCACGCAGACAAAGGGAGAACATGCCAAGTCCATGCAGGGAGGACCTGGGAAGCGAACTCATGTCTCCTTACTGTGATGCAGCAGCTCTACCCACTGCACCACCATGCCGCCCAATATATAAAGTCAGTCCTGAATATATAAAGTTAGCGTCGGATTATGTAAATTCTAAACTTGAATATATAAAGTCAGCGTCAGAATATATAAAATCATTCCTGATTATAGTTAACGTCAAAGCCTGATTATATAAAGTCAGCGTTGGAATATATAAGATCATTCCTGAATATGTAAAATTAGGACAGTTCAGAAATAGAATGGTATAGTTTCATCAGATATTCTCTAATTTCTGTGCTTGTCATTTCACACGTACTAGTGAAAGGTAAACTTCGACAGAAGCCACTCAGAGTTGATCGGGCTTGTGAGGTTCGTCCAAAAATGCACCCATACAAAAAGAATAAATAAATATAGTGCTCAAAATGCCAGGTGCATACATCATTTTGAATAAATTAACTGAACAGTGTTTTTTTTTTTTAATATATTTTTCTGAAGAAGTTTTGTTTACTTATTTCATTACATTGTATTAGGAACTCATTGAGTTTACTAAAAATGTGCCTGAATCGTTTCAATCAGTATCAATATAATCTGACTTTAAATTTATATATTCAGGAATGAGTTTATACTGTATATTCCGACGCTGATTTTATATATTCGGTAATGGCTTTATATATTCTAACTCTGACTTTATATATTCAAGAATGACTTTATATATTCAGACGCTGATTTTATATATTCCGAAAATCATTGTAACTGCCTATTTGACACCCCATAATATATATATAGTATAGTATATATATAATAAGATGTAACAAAGTGGAAAAACTGCACAGAGAAAGAGAGAACCTGCCCGTTGATCGATATAGCTGTCCCAGACAACTTGAACATCATGGTAAAAGAAACTGAGAAGATCAGTAGTTACAAGAATTTGGAAATTGAGATTAGCAGGATGTGGAAATGTTAAACTAGAACTGTGCCAGTTATAGATGGAGCATTAGGTGCATTAAAGAAAGATCATGATGAAAACTTGAAGATGCTCCCAGGCTATCCATTAGCTACTGAAGTGCAAAAGATTGCACTTATGGGCACTGCACACATCCTTAGAAAGGTGTTTGGGTAAATCACTTTGGCTTCTTGTTGTGGCCTGGATTTACCAGCTAAAACCATGTCTGTAGTACTAGGTTGTTGTACCGTGTTAGCCATTATGAATGTAGAGAAAAGCCAAGCAAAGTGACACCTTTTATTGGCTAACTAAAAAGATTACAATATGCAAGCTTTCGAGGCAACTCAGGCCCCTTCTTCAGGCCTGAAGAAGGGGCCTGAGTTGCCTCAAAGCTTGCATATTGTAATCTTTTAGTTAGCCAATAAAAGGTGTCATTTTGCTTGGCTTTTCTCTACAGCTAAAACCACAAAGACATCATGTGAGAGGAAACAAACACTGAATAATAGTAATAATAATAATAATAGTAATAATAATAACAGCAACTATTATTATCCATCCATCCATTATCAAACCTGCTATATCCTAACTACAGGGTCACGGGGTCTGCTGGAGCCAATCGCAGCCAACACAGGGTGCAAGGCAGGAAACAAACCCCGGGCAGGGCGCCAGCCCACCGCAGGGTGCGCACACACACCCACACATCAAGCACACACTAGGGACAATTTAGAATCGCCAATGCACCTAACCTGCATGTCTTTGGACTGTGGAAGGAAACCGGAGCACCCGGAGGAAACCCACGCAGACACGGGGAGAACATGCAAACTCCACGCAGGGAGGACCTGGGAAATGAACTCATGTCTCCTTACTGTGATGTAGCAGCTCTACCCACTGCACTACCGTGCCACCCAACTATTATTATAACAACAATTATTACTATAATTATTATATTACCACCAGAAGAGCTTCTTTGAGCTTTTGACCTTAGTTGCACATTACAAAGTCATTGGATAAACTTTTAAAAGAATTTCTGTGGTCAAGAGCTAATGTATTAATAGTTATATTGTTTTTTTGTTGTGTAATTCTTAAGGCATGCCATAAGAGCATTAAAAACGAGAATTGGGTGAACAGCAGGAATAAAATGTACTTTAAGATCATTACTGAGAATTCCAGAGTCTATTGTGAAAATCCAGAACTGAACCGGATGACAATTTTGAAAAACAGAGCAAAGTTGCAACCATCAAAAAGACACAAAAAAAGATATGCAAATAAAAACATTTAAGATTATTTACCAACTATTATAAGGCAAAAGTCAAAATTGCTGTCTTTTATATGTCACAATTCGTAACATCATGGTACACGCAGCATCAAACGTCACTTCTTAACAACCACATAGCAATCGGCATACAAACCCGGAGAACGTGGCAGTGTCCATGAATTTCAAAATGGCACCACGGGGAGATGCAAAATTAATTAATATCATCAATGCAGCTGAATCCATAAGAACAAATAGCAAAACAGGTTCAGTGACCTTGAAAACGGGTATGGGGATAAAAAAAATTCTTTCTGTGCATGCCAGACAAGCCTGAGTTTCAAATGATTATGATGACGGTGAGAGTTTACTTTTGTCAATAAAGCTATATTTCAGTTGTATTTATGCCTCTCACATATTGTTCCATCACAGTTAGAAAAAGTGGAAGACAGCCGCTAAAGAAGAGTAGAAAGAGTAAAGATGGAGAAGTTATGGTTTGGAAAATTAAAACAAAGGTGTTTAAACTGCTTTGATTTTTCATTCAGAAGCAATGAATAGTTTTAAAAGAAGAGTAGGAAACACTGCACGCAGAAAGAATGATAAAATATGTGACTAAGGACCAGGCCAACTGTATGACAGTGAAATCAGTTTCTAAAACAGTATACAGAATTTATTGACTAATTCATTATATGAATCATTCTTATATAGTAGAGAAGATGCACAATTGTTAAAAAGTATGCATATTGTATAGGACAGTTTGTGATGATTTTGCTTCTGTCACTTAAACAGGAGAATATAAGGGTTTATCCATGAAGGCCTAAAGTGAAGTACATGGATGTGGACTAAATCAAAGACGTGTTTAACAGTGAGTACTGTATATTTAAATTGTAGGTTTTCTTTATATAGATGTAAGGGTACTGATTTCAAATCAGACAACATAATTCCTCCGTCACATCATATTTGTTACAGAGGGTTTAAAATGGAAAAAGTACTATTTTTAGAAAAAAACTTTTTTTTTTTAAATAATTAGACTTGAAAAAATAAACAAATTATACAAATAATTAAATATTAGTTATACCTCTCTATTATAATAAAAAAATCTTGGGTTGAGACTTGATATTCTCGAAAAACACTTTGACGTCCCAGACAAAAGGACAGCTGCTATACTGGCTTTTAAATGATCGACACGCAGCTCGGCAGCAGCAAGTCGGCAGCTGAAGGGACTGCATCTACTTAGAGTGTGTTCAGTCCCCCCTTCACAAAGCGAGCGGCAGAGACGAAAGGTGGCATGGGAGGGGGTAGGTGTGCGAAGCGAGCAGGGGTAAAAGCCCCCTAGTTATTAAATATTAATCAATGTTATTATTAAATTATTATTACTTCTAAAAAGTAGTCACTAGGTAGTTTTATTTGTCTTATAATTCCTTGTAGGTGATTCTCTGTGGAATAATGAACAATCAATCAATCAATCAACATTTATTTATATAGCACATATTCATACAAAAAAATGTAGCTCAAAGTGCTTTACAAAATGAATAGAAAAATAGAAGACACAATAAAAAATAAACATAAGTCAACATTAATTAACATAGAATAAGAGTAAGATCCGATGGCCAGGGTGGACAGAAAAAACAAAAAAAAACTCCAAAAGCTGGAGAAAAAAATAAAATCTGTAGGGGTTCCAGACCACGAGACCGCCCAGTCCCCTCTGGGCAATCTACCTAATATAAGTCAAACAGTCATCTTTGTATTTAGGGTTTTCATGGAAGGACCTGATGATGATGGTCACGTAGACTTCTGGCTTTCAGTCCATCAATGTTGGTGCATCATGATGCTTTGAGTAGGTGGTGGTGGCGCAGGCCGCCACCACAAAGAAACCGGAAAAAGAAAAATGAAAAAAGAAAAAAAAAAAACAGATGTCTACTAACTTAGAGTTACTCCACTTTCCATTATAATGTCTCTCTCCCCCAAATTTGAACGATATCCAGTTGGAACCTCAGCCCATTTTCATTAGAGACTTCTCCCATGTTCTCAGGGAAAAAAATCCAAATGAGACTGTAGGAAATTGATTTTTAAAAGATCACCCAAGCACTAGTCATGAAGAGAGAAGCTCCTCAACCAGTTCTTTGAACTTTTCCACTTCTATACTCCTGTGTGAATTAGGCTACATACTTTTAAATGCCTCCCAAGCTCTTTTTTAACTTTCTTACCTGTTACATGTTCAATAATGGATCAACCTGACCTTGAATCATTCTGTGAAAGCCATTTAAACAACAACTTTATCTCCCCTGGACGGTAAAGCGGCAGCTTTTTAACATTCTAGATATAAATTCTTGGCTGTTTTAGAGGAACAAGAAGAGAGAAAAAATATAGTGATTGAAAGCAAATAATGTGTGGCAAATACATGGCTTTGGGTTGTTTCCACCTTAGCTAAAGTTAAGAACGCGGAAGACTTTAATTTTTCATTTCAGAATGTACTTCAAGTAATTTTGTGAGCACGAAAAATACTTATGCCATAAAGTAAATGAAAGTTAATTTAAAAAAACTTTTTTTTTTTCAAAATGGAGTTTTTCACTGAATCGTATATCTTGTGGAATAAGCTCTCTTTGCACTCTTAACTTCTAAATCCTGACCATCATTAAACATTCTGTCTGTTTCCAATATTTCCTCAATCCTCTGTCTTCCAAAGTCCTTCTCCATTCTTCCAGCTTCTTTTCCATTTCTGTAAGCAATGTCCTTAGCAAAAAGCATGCACCAGGGGGATTGATCTTTTATCCCATGACTCAGCACGTCCTTATCCACGTCAAAGTGGTAAGGACTTAAAGGAGATCCCTGGTGCAGACTTACTCTAACTGGGATCTTGTCTGTTACCCCAACACTGCTTTTAAGCCCAGTCCTCACTCACAAATCTTCGACATTCCTCACGTACTTCTGTGGTACTTCTTTCTCTCTCCTGCACTTCTAGACCTCTTGACGACACAATCTATAGTAAGCCTTCTCCAATCATTATGATTATATTGATCTTTTTTTTTTTTTTTTAATTGCACTAGTGTTGCCTAATGGTTAATTGTCTTTTTACAGTTCTGAAACTGGGTCACTTCACAGTGACATGAGGCCATAGGATTATTAAATGACTTAATGCAATAACTGAGTAATCATCATGGGTCACCTTAACTTAGGAGTACAGTAGGCATTGCTGTAACTAAAAGATGCCAAAGTCCATGCCCAACCATAATAATGAGCAAGGTAAATAAAAGATGTTGCCAGTAGAAATGCTGAGTTTAGTATTTTGCATTTGTGCCTGGTGTTTTTGCTTGCCTTTGCCTGTGCTTTCTATTTCCACAAAGAAATCTGAGTGGGATGAATAATGTCAAAGGTTCTTCTTATTAATTTGATGCCTATATTATTTCAACCGTAACCTTTTTTAGATTTTAAGTTAATAATAAATTGCAATATTCCATAAAATTGAAACACGATGGTTAATATTATGAAACACAAAAAATTCTTAATTTTACTGTATCATGACCCAAGTATCTTGGTATTCTCTTACTGCAGGCTTCTTAGTATTTCCCATTCCTATTACTGCACCACTACGCTCTTCTGAAGTACACACAATGATACATATATAATTTTCAATATCATTTCTTAATTCTTTATAAACATAAGTGACAATTAACTGAATATGTTAAGTTACGCTGGCAATGAAGTGAAAAGCAGAATTGAAAAGATATATATGAGAGACGATTCAGAGTCCTTCGCCTTTCATGAAAAAAATTCAAAATTACAATAAAACGTTTTCCCCAGTGGAAGCTCATGTATTGGTGAATTCAGTCCAGCATCAATACTCTTTTTCATGTGCTTGATCCATTTGTCAAAGAAAGCAACAAAATTACCTTGAGTTAAGTTCTCAAGTTGCTCATTTACCACATCAATCAATTCATTGTGCATCTCAAAAACCTTTCCAGCAATGTTCTTTCATTTTTGAGGACAACCAAAAATTGCAAGGTGCTAAATCAGGTGAAAAAGGAGGGGGTTCAACCAGCTGGACACCAGATTTCTCCAAAGTTTCAGTGGTCAGCTTTACTGTGTGCACCGGTACATTGATATGGTGGGAATGTTCAGAATCAGACGGGGGTGACCTCCACTCCTCAAACTCTTCCCCTCTTACCACTCAGCATGACTTCCTGTGGGTAAGAAATTTGTTTTATGAACTCCATCCATCCATTTTCCAACCCGCTGAATCCGAATACAGGATCACGGGGGTCTGCTGGAGCCAATCCCAGCCAACACAGGGCACAAGGCAGGAACCAATCCTGGGCAGGGTGCCAACCCACTGCAGTGTTTTATGAACTCTGGGAAGAATAAACTTGATTTCCAATCAATGTGAGCACGCTGGCAGCTCACTGGGAAATGAAAGCTAAAGACGTTTGGAACATTTCTTATACACACAGAGAACAAACGAACAGCAAGTGTATTTGAAAGCAAATTGGCTTTAACTTCAAATCTGGGCCAATAGTTTATAAACATTAAGTATGTCAAAGATAATATGCTATGGTTGCCTAAACGACCTATGCTTGAAAAGGTCTAAAAGCAATTGTAGGAAACTGGTTGAAACAATATACATTTGCAATGACATTAGTAAAACTCTTTCATCGTACTGTTGCAAACTGAATCTTTTGAAATTGTCTAAACTATGGATTTAAGAATATCATTTCATTTTAATAGTAATCCCTGCTTAGGTACACAGTCCAGTTCATGTCAGTATTTTTTTAGCTAATGCATAATTTGTATTATTGTAGAAGTTGCTAAAAAATTTGCAAATTGCCTTCTAAAATATACCAGTTGGAGGCTGCTGTCTACCCACAGCAAAACAAAGCCATTTCTACAATGTGGAAAACTAGGAAAAATGAGTCAACTTTAGGGGCAAAGTAATTATCAGAACTGTTAAAGGCTGGATTGTAGCTGATAAAGACCAAATAACACTTAACGGTCCAGCTTTGCAGCTGTTTGTTATTACCATGTTCCCAGTTTTCAGGAAATGAACAATCATTTAATACTGACAGGTACATGTTGAAACTCACTACCCTTCCTCTAAAATCCATTTGGAATAATGCAGTACAGCAGTTTAGCATTAACCTAAAGGTTTACTTTAAGTTTTTTTTTGTGCCAAGGTCAGTGTGATAGCTTTTTTTGTAATAAGTCTTACATTAAAAATGAAAAGAAAGTTGCCTTAGAGACAAAAAAATAAATAGCAGCACAGAAAACATCCAAGGTAGTTGTGTGCCCATAAAAATGTGTAATTTAAAGGCCTCCAATGAAATGTACAAGGTTTAGCGTCTCCAACTTTAACTGAAGTGTAACTGAAGGCTTGTCTTAACGGACTGCCAGTTCTTCACACTAAGGAGAAAAGAACAGGCTGTAAATACTTGGTTGGTTTAGGAAAGTAGCATCTGGAAATTGTCTGCCTTTAGCAATGATTCCGTAATTCAGCATTAGGTGGTGCAGGGTGGAGGAGAGATTCTTCAGTGAATAAGGCATAACTAGACTCTGTTGAAAATATCCTGAAAAACAATTTAATTAAATCAACATAAAGCACGTTCATTGTAATCACTCCCAATTTTTTTTCTTCCCTTGTTTAGCTGCTTCTAGGAAGCATTAATCTTGGTGACATTTGGGTTAAGAAATCAAATACCTTAGCCATTACAAATTATTAATTTTGGATGTTTCAAACAACAATCCTGCCTTGTGCCCTGTGTTGGCTGGGATTGGCTCCAGCAGACCCCCGTGACCCTGTATTCGGATTCAGCGGGTTAGAAAATGGATGGATGGATGTCTTTTTCTTTGTGAAAACTGTTTTCAGTTAAATCCGAACATTCTAACAATCTCCAATCTGAAATAATAGTAGTCATAATTATTACCATCTTAATAATAGCAGTAACAATGATAATTGTGTCCATTGTTGTTTCTACCACTGGTGTCATCCCACATACACTACATGAAAGCCTAAAGACATGACATTGCATTACATATAAACTAATACACATAAATAAAACTACAGAAGTCATCCTGCAATGTTCCTCCTGTGCCTTTCAAAGGTATCCTCGTGTGCCGGAACCTCTCCTGCCTAGTGCTTCCTCTCTCGAGCGTACTCCCATAAATCCTGCTTCTCAGACTCTGTCATTTACAGACGACTTGCTCGCCTCCTGTCTGCTTTTATACTTCACAGCTTTCAAGGTGACTCTCAGTGTGCCTCCTACACCCTTATGTGCATCATACTCGCACATCCTGTTTTGATCGCGTCGCCCAATTCAAGTAACCAATAACACCAAAGCCGAACTGACCAATCAGATTGCTTAGAACCTGACACACACACACTCACCCAAACCTTTAGTGTTTTATTAAAGTAGATATTCATTAGTTCAGTATTTGTTTAAACCTTTTGCCAGAGAGTACACACATGTACCTGGGCAGGGACTGCACATTTTTAATACTATGATTCACATCCTTTAGGATCACCCACTGTAAATAAAATGTCCACTACACCCCTGACTACAGTGCCTGTCATAGCAGTTACTGCCTTTCCCAGCTTTGACGCATACTAACTTTGTATATCTGGCAATACCAGTAGTCTGATATGCAGACAAGTTATCTGATATTCCCTGGAAAAAAAACTTTCAGCAATGATTTCTCCAGCAAGAAAGCATTCTGTCTCTCACCAGCACAAAAATATTGTATACTTATTTAAAACAGGGCATGGTGACACAAGGAAGAGCATAATATAAGTTAACCAACCCAAGTAAAACGGTTCATGTCAGCTAGACCTGTTTTTACGACTAGTTGCTCTGTGAACCCATCTGAACGGATTAGATCACTTCCCTGTGTCATCTCTGGGATTATAGGAGACATGCTTGTGCTACTGCAGTGGATTTACTTTGGTTTTGTTTTAATAAGCATAGATACTAATTTGATAACAATTGAAATATGGTGAGCTGGTGAACATAGATGTTGGAGGAATTAAGTAAAAATCTTATGAGGTGGATTTGTGATTGCAATACTGCTAGAGCTTTTGTGGAACTGGAAATTGCAGTCTTCCTCTTCTGAGGACCACCCTGAATGTAGATTAAAGTGTCAGTAGATGGCATGGGAAATGTTTTTGAAAACAAGCCGTGTCTGCTTTTATTTAAAAGTTGACAACGATATTTCCGCCGTGTTCACAGTTTCACCTCCCCCTCTTACTATAAGGTATGAATGCAGTTGAATGCAACCTGGCTTGGTAGAGAAATATGAACAATAGGAGCTTTCCAGTGGAAATTTTCATTTGAGCGCCCTTTCAAGTGATAGCTCACTATTGGACAGTTCAGAGATAATGGTGTACTTGAATTCTGATCTCTCTCTAACTCTTACACTGATTTATCATCTCATGATAGCTCTAAAAGCGGCAAAAATAATGTTGGTGGTCATTTTGTATTTGGAGCAATGTGGTAATTCTATAATCGTTTCCTTTGCTTTTGTTTTCATGAAAAAATCTGAGACATTATTAATTGCATTGTTTGGGGTTTAAGCCGTGGACCAACAGTTTTGTCTGTTTGTTATAAAGCAGGTCACTCATAAAAGAAATAACAAAATATTAATAAAGAAAATGGACAAAATTTGTAATCGTAAAAGAAATATATTCTGTAATTAGCAAGAAAAACATACATATAGTATGCACTAGAAATTAGAAATGTACGTGAAGAAAATAAAGTGGCAAAGGTTTTAACACCAGAAACGTTAAATATGAAAATTTCCACACCATGTGAATGCAGCATTAGTGTGTTTTTAAAACGACTGATCTTTTTATAGACTACAAAGTGGTCTGAGTGGTAAACAAAACGTGTGGTTAGTAAGGGCATTAGAAAGAAACAGGAATTAAGGTTGAATATACCAGTCCGTCCTACTTTCACGCACATTGACTCTATTAAGAGATGCAGTTAATTGTACCATGTTTGTCTTTGAGATATGGGAGGCAATGGGAATAACAAATCCAGACAGACAGTGGCAGAACCTACGAACTGTGAGGTAGCAGATCTTGTTATACTAGAAACAATGTGAAAGAAAAACATCTTTTTTCTTTTCAAAATGCAGTAAACAGGTTATGCAATTGTTCAAATTATGTTTAAGTATTAAATGTGTTCTGATAGTCTGGGCTTACTGTATTATGCGTAGAAAGTACAGCAGCACTTTGTGGAGCCTGAGTCACAGACTTAACAGGTAGCAGAGTATACCACAAAATTCGTCAGCACCGGCCTTAAAAACTGGAGGACAGACTCCGTCCTGTCCCACAGCTTTTCCTGTGTGTACCCTCTTCAGTTGGTCATCAGTTATGGGCTGCCCATACTGATTGTCAGAGGTGGACTTATTGCTGTCCCTGCCAGGTTGATGCAGTAGGAATGTGGTAAGGAGACTAGTCTATGGAAGAAGGGTGAATCTCTTTAAAAATTGGTTCAGCATACCAGCTTTGTCCACACTCCTTTCTAGCACCAAAAAGTGTGATCAAAGAGAAGTTTATTTTTAGAAACACAGAAAATTAACGTGCCCTGGTTAGTTTTTTTTTGTAATTTGCCATCTATTATTAATATGCGCAATGTGTTTTTTGAACCTATGGGACTATAAAGAATAAGCACAGATAAACAAGTAAGGGGTACCGTGGTGGCATAGTGGCAGCATCCTGGGTTCAAATCTTGGCCTGGTCATTGTTTGCATGGGGTTTTGCTTTCTGGCCAATGTGAATGCAGCATTAGTGTGTTTTAAAATGACTGCTCTTTTTATAGACTACAAAGTGGTCTGAGTGTTAAACAAAATGTATGGTTAGTAGGGGCATTAGAAAGAAAGCAGGAATTAAGGTTGAATATACCAGTCCATCCTACTTTCACTCACATTGACTCTATTAAGAGATGCAGTTACAGTAATTGTACCATGTTTGTCTTTGAGATATGGGAGGCAATGGGAACAACAAATCCAGACAGACAGTGGCAGAACCTAGGAACTGTGAGGCAGCAGATCTCGTTATACTAGAAACAATGTGAAAGAAAAACATCTTTTTTCTTTTCAAAACGCAGTAAACAGGTTAAGCAATTGCTCAAATTATGTTTAAGTATTAAATGTGTTCTGATAGTCTGGGCTTAGTGTATTATGCATAGAAAGTACAGCAGCACTTTGTGGAGCCTGAGTCACGGACTTAACAGGTAGCAGAGTATACCACAAAATTCGTCAGCACCGGCCTTAAAAACTGGAGGACAGACTCCGTCCTGTCCCACAGCTTTTCTTGTATGCACTCTTTTCAGTTGGTCATCATTTATGGGCTGCCCATACTGATTGTCAGAGGTGGACTCATCACTGTCCCTACCTGGTTGATGCAGTCGAAAAGTAGTAAGGAGACTAGTCTATGGAAGAAGATCATGGTGAAAGGATGGAAAATCTCTTTAAAAATTGGTTCAGGATACCAGCTTTGTCCACACTCCTTTCTAGCACCTGAGCCAATCCATTACAAGGTCTGCTTGTGTTTTCATCTGGTCCTCTGGCTTACAGAAGACATCAGGCTAGCTTTCCAGAAAATGGATGGGTAGGTAGGTCAGTGTCGTTTAGTGAATTTGGTATTGGACTTTAAGTCCAAGGTTGGTGGTTCTGTTTCTTCCAGTGATGGTGGTCCAAATTTAAAAAAAAAGTATTTATTAATAGGACAAAGGCATCAGTCAAGTATATGATAATAATGAAATATGATGAAGACTGCTAAATATGCTGTTAGGACTGAGTTTACAATTTTTTTTGTGCTGTTCTTTTCACTATGTTACATAAACATAGAAACATCCCTAGCAGGGCTGAAAAGAATAATTCATTGCATCCCCTCAAGGCAACAGTGCTCCATGTGCAAATAGACTTTTTCAGAAGAATAGCACCTCCTGATGCTATGCTTGGAAACTCATGGAATGGTTCCAGGAACATAAAGCGTGAAGTCAGCCTTATGCAGTGACCTCTCCAGTCACCAGATCTCAGCCCAGTAGAGCATCTGTGGAATGTGATAGAATGAGCTGTTTGGAGTAGAGATCCACCACCAGTTAATTTGTAACAACCGTGGGACACTTTATAGAATCGGTATGGGCCAGAATCCCAGGCCTGCAATTTCAACAACTTCTCGAGCCCATGACCTGACAAATTCAGGCTGTTGTGATGGAAAAGGGGTCAGATTGCCATTACGTCAGTGGATCTGCTAAACAGGCCTCTCGGTGTACTTTTTGTGTGTCAAAAGTGCAAAATGACTTTTCAAAATCTTTTTTTCCCTTATTTATTTATTTATTTATTTTTTTATAAATAAGCACTGCCTTTTTATATACTTCTCTGTTTTTTTGCAATACAGTAAAGGGTTACATTTCACATTTCCTGTGTAATTCCCCTTGCTCTTGCTGGGTTATGATTGCTTTCTTCATGTGAAATATTCCCAGGCTCCTCTAACCTTCTGGCTTGCCTGCATGGGCCAAGAAATGTCCCAGGTGAATGTGTGGGCGAACCTCCTGTTTTTATGGGATAAAAATCTCTCCTTTTTCCAGTGTGTATTTCTGCTATTCCCATCCCCACATACACATGAACATTCCTTTCATGATTACATTGTTTGTTTCGTATTTTAAAAAGTGTGATCAAAGAGAAGTTTATTTTTAGAAACACAGAAAGTTGACATGCCCTGGTTTGTTTTTTATTTTGTAATTTGCTGTCTAGTATCAATATGTGCAATGTGGTTTTTTTTTTTGCCTATGGGATTATAAAGAATAAGCAAAGATAAACAAGTGAAGGGTACCGCAGTGGCATAGTTGCAGTTGAAGTCTTAGCCTGGTCATTGTTTGCATGGAGCGTTACTTTCTGGCCATGCCTGCATGGATTTTTCTACTAGTACTTTGTTTTCTTCCTCCATCTGGATGATGTGCATGTTAGACTAATTGCTTAGTTTACCTTGGTGTGAAAAATGCCTCTGTAGACTGCTATTCCATGGTTTTTGCCTCGCCCCTGAAGCTGCTGTGGTGTGTTCTGGCTCCCCTTAGCTCTGAACTGCAGCAATTAGATTCAGAAAATAAATAAATCAATAAACAAATAGGGTGTCACGATGATCTGTTTGGTAAGGTAGTAACTGCTGCTACCTTGTCCTTGTAGAGTTTACACAAGCTCTATAGATCCAACTGAGTTTTCTTCCCACAAGTTCAAAGACTGTATGTTAGATTTATTGGCAATTTTGTATGGGCCCTGCGTGAATTAGTAGGACCGACAAAGAACTTCAGAGCCCACTCGTATGCGCACACACGCACTCTTCAGGACTAATTTCTGCCTTGCATTCAATAATGCCACAATATAATTTTTGTCCCCTATGAAACTAAATCGGATTAAGTGTGTCTGGCAATGTTTTGCTCTAATATAATATAATATTGGACGGTGCTGGGGTTAATCCTCATCGCTCAAGAGTTCACCATTGTCATTATCTTCCTGAAATTCAAATTCAGTCCCTGTGTCTGTGTGGGTTTTTCTCCAGGCATTCTGGTTTTCTTTCCACATCCCGAAGACCCCAGAGTGTTTGGTTAGTTTTGCGATTTTTGTTATGTATGGGTTCATTATTAAATTTGTATGCATTTTACTGGTTGAGATGTTGTGTTTGGAATTTACTTAGTTCTAGATTCTGTATTTTTCATTAGTTTTTTGATTTAACACTTATTTTTGTTGTTACAAATTATTTTGTAATGTTTTTGCTGCCCTCTTGGTTATTTACAGTTGCCACTATTTTGCCTTCCCATCATTTGGGAAGCGCCCATGTTTTTAAACGGCCTGCTCTCAGTGGTCATGATATGTGCTAATGATGTGATGGATGTAAAATGTCACCCATAAGAACATTTCTCTATATGACTTTATGGATTCCGAAAACCATTTTTGATGCTCAGGTTTGTGATTAGTCATTCTTCTGCTGACTCTTGTGTGTGATTTTTTTAATTTAAATTTTTTGCTTCTTATTTTGGCTTTGACACAGTGTGTAAGATCTTATAGCATTGACCCTTTTCTTATACTGACAATGCCTCTTTTCCTAGTTTACCTACAAATAAAAATACTTATATTGCTAGCTCGCTATTAGTCCTGGTCTAAATCAACCCAACGTGAGTTTGGGTGTGTACATCAATGGGCCATGACATGAACTGGTTCCATGATCCATGCTTATTTCTTGCCTTACTCCAAACATCAACTCCACAACAACTCCAGTACAATGGGTTCCAGTCCAGATGTACAAATTTGGTTGATTGGCTCTGTCTGTGACTATGACTATGACTGTTGGCATGTGTGTGAGTGGGTCCTGCGATGAACAGGTGTCCTGTCCAGGGCTAGTTCCTTCATACCATCCGATACTGGGATAGGCCATAAACCACCATGGTGATGGAAGATGATTAAAAAGGTTTGAGAATGTTATAATAAAATAAACCAATATAAGAACTTTAATTGTGATCTACAAAAAAACAGCACTAATTATCCTCCTCTTGGCAGGTTCGATTGAAATTTGCTGACATTGTAGAAAAAGCATAATCCATCCATCCATTTTCTAACCTGCTGAATCCAAATACAGGGTCACGGGGGTCTGCTGGAGCCAATCCCAGCCAACACAGGGCACAAGGCAGGAACCAATCCTGGGCAGGACCCACCGCAGGACACACACAAAGGCCAATTTAGAATCGCCAATCCACCTAACCTGCATGTTTTTGGATTGTGGGAGGAAACCGGAGCGCCCGGAGGAAACCCACACAGACACGGGGAGAACATGCAAACTCCACGCAGGGAGGACCCGGGAAGCGAACCTGGGTCTCCTAACTGCGAGGCAGCAGCGCTACCACTGCGCCACCGTGCCGCCCCCAAAAAAGCATAATTACCTTTTTTATTTGTTAAATTGTTAAATATTTGTTAAATTGTTGTTAGTGAGGCATTTGGTGTGTGCCAGTTTATACAAATGAAAGCAAAATAAAAGCAGGAAATAGCTCAAAGAAGACATATTTAGACAAATGCTTACCAGGTGCTGTGCTTGTGAGTGTAGTCCATTTCATGCAACTGATCTAGTAAATAAGGTTTTTAATAATTTGGATTCTCCCCAGCTTACCTATAGCCTTGTGCAAATGTCGAAGAGGGGACTACAACTCCCATCACCCAGTGCGCTGCACCAGATAATTGCATTAGCACTCACAAAGTGAACATTTTATCAAAGGTGGCAACTGCTACTGTTTTGTTTTTCTTAACCATTTTGGGATAACAACTTCATTGTCTCACTGCATTACAGTTTGTATCTTAGAGCACAGGCAGGCTTTGGCCTAAACAAGCCCAAAAAAGGGAACTGGCTTTTAAAGTTCAGAATGCTCAAAATATACTTTAAATTTCCAAAATACATAAAACAATGCTGGTCTAGTTAAAGGAGACTGACTGTGAACCGCAGTCTATGAAAAGGGCAACTCACAATATATCAAAACCATAAAGAGAGAAACAATACATCTAGAAACTAGAAACTCAATACAATAAATAATGCACTTGTTGAACATCAATGAACAACTGAAAGGTCCACTACTCAACCTCACAATATATAGGCTGAGGTTGGTCCTTTAGTTGTGACGGCAGGGTGGCCTTGCCTTTTCAGTTTTCACCGCAAAACATAAGGAACATAAAACATAAAAATACAAATTAAACAAAACATAATCAAAGGAAAGCATCATTTGACGTAAATAAAAAAAAAGACAAGCCAAAATTACAAACATAAGAACTTAAAATGGCAAATGATACTTGAAAGAAAACAAAACCATTAAATGAACAAAGAATAAACTTGAACCAGGGCTACAATTCTAGCTAAGCCATAGAAATTAACAATATGCATGTGATTTGTGATTTGTTATATTTAGAATTACTTTTGTCAGAAGTGGGTCTAAACATGTTTTGTGTGCTTTGATTATTGATTGTAATTTTTGTAGGTGATGCTCTTAGTGTTTAATAAGTGTACTGTGATTGTCAGATTTTATTGTTTTCTATTTCTGTTGCTAATGGGAGAGCACCCCCTGCTGTTTCTCCCTGTCTAGAATTACAGAAAGACACAGAAATCTCAAACATGTTATATTTATTTAGAAAAATGTGAGTGTGGTAAATAAACCAAGGCAACAAAGAATTAATTATGTGGATGAAGAACACAGGTTTTAAACAAGCTTCTCTAGAGGTGAGACAGTGTTAATGTGTATAATGTATGCTGCTGGTATTTCACTCAGGGAATATTCCCTCCAGGTGCCTGTCACTACTGAGTCAGATTTTAGTCCCCTCAAATGTCATTTAGATTAAGGGTGTTTGGAGGTATTAAACAAAACATTTCACTAAACCCCAGTGTGTGCTACTCAGTAATAACATTTTCAGAAATGTTGGTGCTTTTTCTGTATATGGGTATTGAACTTTTGTTTACCAGTTGTATAGTTTACTCACCTGCCCAAACTTTCATCACGAAGCGCCAGCTAATCTGTTTTATATTTCCCAGCTGTCATCAGTGAGAAATCACTCAGGGCCGCACACCTACTCTAGTAGTCCCTGCTGAGATGGCAGAGGTGAGACACCGACATGGGTTGCTACTATATCTCTTTTAGCTGGTTTCAGATCTGGCATTCTTAGCTCTGATGCTGCTTTTCTTTGCAGCAGCTCTTTTTCTTGTCCCACTTGCTCCACCTCTGAGTGATCAAAAAAGGGACCCAGGGGTTATTTTAGTGACAGTGCTGTATATACATTTTTTTGCAGTTGTTTGATAAATAGTGTCACAAGAACGAGACATGGACAGATAAAGAGTTGGGGCAGGCACCCATATAATGTGGAATCCTGGCTGCAAAAGGTCGTTTTTTATCAAATAATCAGCACTGAAGTGCATTCAACTGAGTCCAGAACAAGACTGAGGAAACAAAGGAAAAGGGGCAGGTTTTAAAGGGGGAGATAGGAAGTGAGGTCACATGGATCCGGCACGTGGTCTTTCACCATTGGTTCATAGCCGGACGTGACATCAGAGGGACTGGAGCTGGTGTGGCCGACTTCCATTGGCTCAGTCCCGGAAGTGATGTCAGGAGAGCCAGGTGAAATCCCCCGGGGATGGTCTACAGGCAAGGGAGAAAAAGAGTCAGTGCACTCTGCCACACCCCGGCATGCCTCCGAACTGCCTTCACTCAAGCCCTTTAGCTGCCTCCCATGTGCACGTGTGTGACAATAGTGACAGTGATTGCAGTGGTTTCAGCGCTCATTTCGAGATACAGTAAAGGTAGGATTGTACCCCTTTTGTACAATGTTTTGGTTCATAAGCTTGATATTGAATTTTTGCTCTTCATGAAGATAAGACAAACCTTTTCCTATCTCTCTTCACGCAGTGTCCTCACTTTGACATATGATGATTCTGCACTGGATATGATGGTTTAATTGGGCTTGATCTACAGCCAAGATTTCCTTCTCAACAGAAAATATGTGCTATGCTTAGGAAGTGTGGTTTGGAATAACTTTGGGTGTATATGCCCCCCATACACCATTTTTATATTGTACATTCATTAATGTTCTACAGGTCAGTGATATAAAGTGCCTATAAAAAGTGTTCACCCCCTTAGAAGTGTTCACTTTTTATTATACTACAGGGCTTTGCCCCCTGCTCACTTTGCTCGCCAACCCCCGTGCCTGCGCTATGCGCCAGCCTATTTGCAGTTTTGCACTATAGCAACTGCAGTATGCAGTATGGGAATGCAAATGTGCAATTTACTAACTATTTTACATTACAGTGAGTAATTAACCAAATTAAAAAACAGTAAAACGTAATAATGTGTAAATAAATTATGCTTCATGTTGCGTTACAGTTTTTCGTTGCGTCATACGATTTCGTCCTGTTTGGCTTTTTTTAAACTTACACTTTTGCCATAAAACTTCAGTAAAAACAATTTTTTGAATTACATTTTCGTCAATATTGCATTGAATTGTGATTCTGTGTTTGGACTTTCATCGTGACAACGCAACGTATAACTGCCCATGACTGAATTTAGTTTTCTTGCTCTCTTTAAATAAAACGACTTTTTTGAATGTTTGTCTCTGAGATTTGTAAAGCTATTCTAATGGGAAACTGTTAACGTTTTAATACGAATGGCATATCAAGATCTCCTTTGTCGTCTAATGTTATCCCCTGAAGATGTACTACATTACCTTTCTTGGATACATCCTTCTTTCTACAGTAAGTCGTGCGGAGGAAGCCTGCATGGTATTAACGGTTGTAGTTATTCTTCGGGATATTGTAAGTTGATATTTTCATCTTCTGCATGATCACCACCAACTGCTTCAGCATAGTCTATTGATGCACGTTTATCCAATTTGCCGTGTAACCGATCAAAATTTCTGCCGTTAATCCGATTGACTTCATCGTTTCTCGGTGCTAGGATTGCCCATGTACTCATTTTTACTGTTGATATCCCTTCATGATGAAATTCTTCAATAAGATTTGGACGTAATACGTCTTCTTTAATTGGGAACTTAAAGTGATGAAAACGTTAAAATAGAAGAGCTGAGAGTGCAAGAACTGTGTCTGTCAAAAGCTTTCACATGAATAAGAGATGAGAGGACCGTGTGTGTGGTTGAATATGGTTGAGAGGAGAGCGTGACTTGAAAACATCTCATGGCCAAAGTCTCGACTCATGGGACTTGGAAAAATCTTCCAAAAAGTCTTGTCTCGCTGCAGGATTTTTTTATATAATAGAGACAATATTAAATCACATTGGATTTGTCTTTTTTTGTCATTGATCACCAGAAAAAGACTCTTTAATGTCAAAGTGTAAACTGATCTCTGCAAAGCAGTCTAAATCAACTGACTAAATATCCCTCTGCAAGTCAGTACTGTATTTAGCAGATGCACCTCTGTGAGCCATGCTAGCCTGGAGTCTGTGTAGATACAGTAGGTCTCTGTCAGTTTAGCACATTTGGACACTGCATTTTTTCCTCATGATCCTTTGCAAAATTGCTCAAGCTCTGTCAGGTTGCACGGGGGGATATGTGAGTAAACAGCCTTTTTCAATCCAGCCACAAATTCTCCATTCTCACTCCAGGGCCTTAACTTGTTTTTAGTGCCATTCCTGTGTAGCTTAAGCTTTATACTTGGATTTGCTGTCTTGCTGGAAAACAAATTTTCTCCCAAAGCTCTGGATTTTTGTAGACTGCATCAGGTTTTCCTCCAGGCTCTCCCTGTATTTTTCTGCACTTATTTTATCCTCACAAGCCTTCTAGGGCCTGCTGTAGAGAAGCATCCCCACAGCATAATGCTGTCACCACCATGCGTCATGGTAGAAACAATATGTTTTTGATAATGTGCAGTGATCAAAAACAGTGTTTAGTCCTATGGCCTAAAAGCTCAATTTGTGTCTCTTCAGACCACAGAACCTTCTTCCAGCTGAATCTCCAATGTGCTTTTTGTCAGACTCTAGCCAAGATATCAGGTGTGTTTTTTCTCTTTGAGATTCTCCCATAAAGCTTTGACATACACAGGCAACAGTTATTGTATGTAGTCTCTCCAATTTGAGCAACTGTAGCTTTTAACTCCATCAGAGTTGCCTTGTTTAGTTTTTGTGGATGGCCTGTTCTAGGCAGTGTGAAGGACAGCCGGGTCCCATGCCCGGCAGAGACACCCCTGCTGCTTATGTTCCGGGGTAGCCACCATGGGCAGTCCAATATCTCCCCCGCGACGCTTGGTGGCAGCCTCCCTGGCCAACGGTGATTCCCCAACCATCCGCAGGGCTCCATGGGAGATGGAGTCCTCCACAGCTTGGTTGGGGCCTGGGGTGGCCGCTAGGGGGGGCTGTCTGCTTCCAACAGCCCGGCAGCCCGTCTTCAGCCCCACTCGGAAGTGCAATTAGGACCAGGTGGTTAATCACCTGGAACGCTTCCGGGTGGGCTATAAAAGGGCCAGCCACCACCACTCGAGGAGCCAGAGTCGGGAGGAGGAGGACTACGCTTGTGGAAGAAAAGTGTGTTGCGGTGTTGTGTTTGTGCTTTGGGACAGTGTATTGCCTGTGGGTCACGGGGAAGATGTGCGCCCACGGGTGAAGAAAAAGAAAGTCTTTGTGTTTGTATACGTGCCTCCGTGTCTTTGTGTCGGGTCAGGCGCCTATATAGCGCCTTTGTTACAGCAGATGTACAGCATATTTTTTCTGTTTTTATTGATTGAATTAACTGCTCTCCACAGGTTATTTGGGAGCTTGTTTTTCTCATCTTCATTCCCTAACTTGTGCTTTTCAATCACCTTGTTGTAGAGTTACATTATTGTGTAGATTAGGCTATGGTACTGACTCACCGTAAGTTTGATCTTCCACTTTGGGGACGTTTATACTACAGACAAATGTTACCCTTTGACTACAAACAGGTGAACTTCATTGAACTAATTATGTACCTTCTAAAACCAATTACCTGCACTATTGATGATTTAGTTGTGTTATAAGTGGGTGAATACTTCTGCAATTTATTATTTTGTTTTATATCTGTTATTAATTAAGACCAATTTGCTCAGATCTGTTTTCACTTTGACCTTAAAGAGTCTTTTTCTGTTGTTCAGTGTCAAAAACGGCAAATTAAATGCACTGTGATTATATATTGTACAGCAACAAAATGTAATATAGACACTATACAGTCTGGGTTGCACTTTTGATGATAACAATGAAAAAGTAAAGTATTAATTCTCATGCAGAAGAAAATACAAAAGAAGAGTAGAGACTGAACGTTTAACCATGTTTTTGACTAAAAAAAGAAAAAACAGGTTACATATATTACTTAACTAATTAATTAATTACATTTATATAACACTTTTCTAATCTGCAGAAAGCATTTACAGTACATGGACATTAAGGTGAAATCAGTGTTAAGCATCCACCTGGATAATTTGACAGCTGCCATTTGTGCAACCATATGCTCAGCAAACATTAGCTATTAGGTGGTGACGGGGTGTGAGAGCTAGCCAATAAGGTACAGGTGGTGATTAGGAGGCTAGAATGACCAATCTGAAGTGAGCAATTTTGTCAGAAAATCTGGGAAACACCCTTCTCTTTTCAAAAGATACTTAGGGATCTTTAATATCCTCAGAGAGTTAGGACCTTGGTTTTACATCTCATCCAAAGGAGTTTGCCATTTTTTACAGAACAGTTTCTCTGTTGCTGCACTTGGTATCCACACACATACCGCAGGGTAAACACCCTTTGATGGCAACACCCAGACCTTATCCAGCATCAGATCAAGATTTTCCTAGACGATACTCCCATCCAGGTACTGGCCAGGCCCAAACATGCTTAGCTTATTAGTGAATTAGTGCCTAACACCTAACTACTTAACATAACTGCTTCAGTAGAGACCATTCCTGTGTTATTTTACTGTTTTGAACAGGAAGAAAAAGAAATTTTGTAAAATAAAAATCAATCCTTTTGTTATTAATTGGTTTGTAGTTGTGGAGTTGTGCAATACACAGTACGTGATTCAGAGGATGATGAATTTTCAAACAGGAATTAATTTTTGACACTGCAACACCATTCCTTTTTTCTGTGTCTCTGCTATATTTAGTGGTGCAACTGATTTAATTAGATCAAAATTAGAAATATAACAAAATAAATAAATAAAATGGCTCACTTTTAAAATGCAATGTCTCCCATGTATATTAGAGGTTAATTTTTATTGATGATTCAACATAACAGCACTTGATTTGTGTGTGGTAGGCTTATTGAGGATATCTTGATGATTTTTATTTCCCCAATCCATCCATCTATCCACCCATCCATACATTTTCTGAACTTGCTTATTGCAATTCAGGGTAAAGAGGAGATAGAATCTATCCTGGCAGTGTGGGGCACAAGGTAGAAGTCAGTCTTAGATGAGTTTTCGGCCCATAGTATGGCACACTTAAATGCACACCTCACACACAATTGCATCCAGGCAGCTTAGAGTCACCAATTAATAAAATATGAAAGCTTTTGTGAGCTGGGAATAAAATAAAGTATCTTGGATGAAAACCAACATTGCTGTTATGATGTCATTTATTGTATTTATTACATTGGTCTGTCTGGTAATCATAAAATTCCCAAAAGATTCTAGCTAAAATATCGGTGATTTCTTTTTTTTTGTATTTCAATAAAGCTTATATAGTACATTTTATATAACATTGCTGTTATGATGTCATTGATCATGGGTCAAATGGCACATATACACTCACCTAAAGGATTATTAGGAACACCAGACTAATACGGTGTTTGACCCCCTTTCACCTTCAGAACTGCCTTAATTCTACGTGGCATTGATTCAACAAGGTGCTGAAAGCATTCTTTAGAAATGTTGGCCCATATTGATAGGATAGCATCTTGCAGTTGATGGAGATTTGTGGGATGCACATCCAGGGCACGAAGCTCCCGTTCCACCACATCCCAAAGATGCTCTATTGGGTTGAGATCTGGTGACTGTGGGGGCCATTTTAGTACAGTGAACTCATTGTCATGTTCAAGAAACCAATTTGAAATGATTCGAGCTTTGTGACATGGTGCATTATCCTGCTGGAATTAGCCATCAGAGGATGGGTACATGGTGGTCATGAAGGGATGGACATGGTCAAAAACAATGCTCAGGTAGCCCGTGGCATTTAAACGATGCCCAATTGGCACTAAGGGGCCTAAAGTGTGCCAAGAAAACATCCCCTACACCATTACACCTCCACCACCAGCCTGCACAGTGGTAACAAGGCATGATGGATCCATGTTCTCATTCTGTTTACGCCAAATTCTGACTCTACCATTTGAATGTCTCAACAGAAAGCGAGACTCATCAGACCAGGCAACATTTTTCCAGTCTTCAACTGTCCAATTTTGGTGAGCTCGTGCAAATTGTAGCCTCTTTTTCCTATTTGTAGTGGAGATGAGTGGTACCCGGTGGGGTCTTCTGCTGTTGTAGCCCATCCGCCTCAAGGTTGTGCGTGTTGTGGCTTCACAAATGCTTTGCTGCATACCTCGGTTGTAACGAGTGGTTATTTCAGTCAAAGTTGCTCTTCTATCAGCTTGAATCAGTCGGCCCATTCTCCTCTGACCTCTAGCATCAACAAGGCATTTTCGCCCACAGGACTGCCGCATACTGGATGTTTTTCCCTTTTCACACCATTCTTTGTAAACCCTAGAAATGGTTGTGCGTGAAAATCCCAGTAACTGAGCAGACTGTGAAATACTCAGACCGGCCCGTCTGGCACCAACAACCATGCCACGCTCAAAATTGCTTAAATCACCTTTCTTTCCCATTCTGACATTCAGTTTGGAGTTCAGGAGATTGTCTTGACCAGGACCACACCCCGAAATGCATTGAAGCAACTGCTATGTGATTGGTTGATTAGATAATTGCATTAATGAGAAATTGAACAGGTGTTCCTAATAATCCTTTAGGTGAGTGTATGTGTCTAACAAACATTTAGCATCATAGCGGCCAGATATCCAAAATAGTGACGCCAATACAAGCAGCAACACAAAATGGCCTTGTCTAAGAAACAGTAATATTACAGAATTGCTCTGATACTGATACCACCATAACATTAAATTTATAAAGAAGCCATTAAACAGAAATCTGAAATTACTAACACATTATTGACAGCTGTGAATCTGACCTCGATCAACTAGATTTGAGTAGATGGATGCATTGTAGGCAAAAGCAAAGGCAGAGTCAGGGACAAGCAGCTGATCTAAATGACAGTAAGTCAAAACAGACAAATTTTCAAAGTGCAACTGTTAACGGCAGAATTAAAAACTTGCGTAGTTGAAAATCCTAACATACATTTAGTAACTTAAAGATGCAAATATCAAAAGAGTTGACTCAAAGGACTTTCACAAAGGATTTAAGGCACAATTTTGAACTACTGCTAGAAAGAAATGCTCTTCTTTTATTTCCTTAATCCTTCCATCACATTACTACTGTACAAAATGAATTTAAACATTCTGTTAAACATTCATGTCTGTTCAAGGAATCAGTAAGGAATAGCAAAATGAAAATATGTGTGCATATTAATTGTCTTTATTTGCAACAAGATGGAGTAAAGTGGTGCAGGCCTCGAAAAAAAAATCAAAAACCTGCACACACCTAGACTGGAACTCAGAAACAGGTTTCACCACAGGTAGCCTGACTCCAAACTTGAAAAGTCAAGCTTAAAGCTCAGGCAGAAAAAGGGCATCAGGCATTTAAAGTTTAAAAATAAACTTTAAATGTCCCATATCTATAAAAATGCCCTTCAAGGGAGAGGAAACTGTAAAAAGCTCTGGCTTAGGAGACAATGAAGAATTTACATATATTAACAAAAAACAAGCACAATAAAAGGCAAGGCAGGAAATACAGCAAAAAAAATGGTCAAAATTGTATACCTGAAACGCGAACCCAAGGCAAACAAAAATCAGTCTGTAATTCATGAATTAGAAACCTTAAAGACAGAAAAGCAAGAATTCCAATGACCAGAAACATCCAATAACTATATTTGCAAATCCTGAACTCCAGCTACTGTCAATAAACCGGTGACAGACTGATTTCCTCCGTCGTGACTATAGTGGTGCAGTATGGTCACTCAGCGGTGATGCCATGATGGCCCCATCTTTTGGGGCTGCAACCACACAAAACAAGGAATATGACTTAAAGGCAATTTAAACAACACATAACAATTACAGTATATTTACTTAAAGCAATATCAACAAAAAATGCATAAGAAACACATGGAAAATAAAAATTCAAAAATAGCAGTAAAAAAGAAAATATACTTAAGCCAGGGAATAAATCTGTTGCTTTGAGACCCAGTAGAAGTTACCAGTTCACAGTAACCCGTTAACACATCATGTCTAAGTACTGAGCAGGGCTCAAAGCTGCCCTGAGCCCTAAGACACATTAAGTGCAGACTCCACAACAAGTCTCATACAAATGCCCAAATGCCAGGCAGCACAGAGGCCAGAGGGAGATGGACAAGAGATGAAAGGTGGAAAATGGAGCGCTTATTTGTTGTTCTTTGTAGCAGTCAATCCTCAATAGACAGGGTCCAGTCCTGTGTAAGAAGTTGCAGAAAGTTAGCTGGTTTGTTTCTTTTGTTTTTTTTTTTTTAATACTTTCTTCTTTCCATTTGTTCCCCACTTGCTTTGCTTTATCTAAAAATATCATTTTGGATATTCATACATTCCAGAAATTGCTATTAGAATGCCCTTTTGTTTTCACAGTTTAGTTTCAACATCCTGTTGCACAGTAAATTATATACTTCACTGTGTCAAGTCAACCTAAGTTCTGTTTTTGGTTTTCTGCATTGCTGCTTTCAAAATAATAAAGTTTATAGAGTGGCTTGATTGCCCAATGAAAATTCCCACATGCTGCTTTACGTGCTCTGTGCTGCTGATTTGTAAATGTTTTTCAAAGTCTTGCTCATAATACAGCATTTGTGTTTTGATTTTTTTTTTCTGCTAAGTAAATAATATTTTGGGTCCTCAAGACACTGACCAGGAGAGATGGATGAAATATGGAACCCATCCATCCATTTTTCAAACCTGCTTTCTTCCAACACAGGTTTGTGAGGAGCTATTAACAAAATCAATCCTGACCGCATTATAGGTAAGCTAAGATTAACTATGCCAGTCACACCCACTATCACTGACACTAGGCCAGGTTAGGGTGTTCTCTCTCCTTAGCAGAAAGGTAAAATGCAAAGAGAAAAACACAGAGAGAACCTGAAAACCCACATTGACAGTGGCCTGCACAAGAATCAAAACTTCGACCCTTGGGCGTTGAGACAGTAGTCTTGACTGCTGCATCACCAGAATATGAACTATTTGTAGAAATGAAAGACTCAAAATAAAATACTGAAGTGCAGTGTACAGAGGGTAGGTTTTACAACTTGTCATTTCAAAGTCTACCAGTATTTAGTAGGATTGTGGGCAAAAGTATTTTTGGGCTATAGCCAATTAAGGATTTTTATTTTATAGTAAAAATGTTAATGAAAGACAAAATAGTAACATCTTGTCAACTGTCCTTCACCTTTATTATAGAAACTCTGTTTCTGTGAAGGGGGACAATCTTTCTGCATCCCAACATGCTACAGCTGAGATCATCCCTCATTTTCTTCAGACTGCACATCCTGCCTCATCCAAACTAATCTGCTCAGGATTGCTTCTATGGGCAGAGCTTAAACTCAAACCCCAACCCCTGTGGTGACTGTGTTGCCCATTTATAGCTCCTTCAGTATGTTTACTGAATGGGTATACTGTACAAGTTGGGTTGTGCAGGTTAAGTTGAATTCCCTTGTCCGTTGTGCCCCCAGGTCTGTCTTTCCTGAATTGGCTTGCTCTCCCACCAGCGCACACACAGGAGGGGGATTGGCAGAGATGGACAAATGATTGAACAGCGTTGTCAGATCGATGGACAGCCATGACAATGACAATGTCCAAATTTGAGTTTCTGCTGTGTGTTTATTACTATATGCATATTCACTGCATCCATTTCTGCATGTTGCTTAGCTTTGTGCTGTACACTGCTAGGAAATATATGTATGAGATTCAAATTTATGAAATTTAAAGTGTTATCCATGAGCCATACATAGCTGTAAGGATATCCTAGTTTATTGTTATGTGTTTAATCCTTGGTGGGATTACATGGAAAGCTTATTCCAGTGTAGAAAAAGAATGGGTAGTAGAAGACCACTCCAACCCACTAGGGATAGTTTGCATTTGTGTGTATATGGTGTTAACCTTGAATTTTGAATAGTAATAGAAATATGTAATGGCAATTTTATATAAACAACCCTGAAGATGAATAAATACCAAATAAATCAATGTAACATTTGTGGTTTCCTGGAACTTTTAGATATTCTTTTCCTGCAGTCATTGTTTTAAACTAACATAATAAGAACAAAATATTTCCGTCCACATAACAGCTGCATCCCTAAGGTTTATCTGTTTTAACTAATAAAATTGTTGTCCTAAATGCTATCAATTTTATGTTATCATCCTTTAGTTTAACACCATTTCCTGTTTTCGGACCCAGAAACACTTTGGTTTTGCATTGAAAATGTATTAGTTCAGTTTTTTTAATAATAAATTTGGTCATGTTGTTCTACAATGAATTTCAACTTTGACCAATTCCTAATTGTTTTACATAGTACTATTCATAAACTACAACATCACAAGATGTTATTCAGTGCAAATAAGAATACATTTTTTAGTGGAGCCAGGCAGCTGTAATTAGCTGTGCCCAAAAGGTTGTTGGTGCCTGGTGCAGCTGTAGGTTCCATTGGTAGACAACAGCTGTAAGGGAAGTTGTCAATTTAAAGAATGAGGGCTTTTATGCAATTTTAGCATGGTGGACTCCACGTTTGACTGAGAGTTACTGCATTCCTGAAAAGCAGCTGTTTCAGCAATAGCTGATGCAAAGGCCTGTGTGTGGGTTTAGTTTGGTGAGGCCACAAAGAATGACTTTACAAAACTTTTGACACCTTACCTGATTTACTCTCTGCAAAGATGTGAGAACTTTGGCATTAATTTGGGATATAGTAAAAAGGTCCAAAGAGCACTTAGTGGAACTCCTCAACCCAGTGGTTAGAAGCATTGGTTTTTGCTGGGTCCATCTCAGTGGTACAGTAGAGGTTACTGTGGTGATTAAAATCCCCTGTAGTAGTAAGGTCACAGTGGTGGAATGAAATATGACCAGAAATGCTGAAAGCACTGGATATTGTGGGGGTGTTTTGGCTAACAAACCTCTTCAGTGCTTCATGGAAGTCGGGGACAGTTTCTTGGATATGGGTCACATTTTTGAATGTGTGGGCCAGACAGTGTGTTCTAATTTCCAAGGAATCATACTCCATAGTTTTCTTCGGAAAGCTTTGGCGGAAGTACTAGATTGAAGACTCTACCAGATAATTAAAATTCAGATCCAGAAGGAGCAATGTGGATTCTGTCCTGGCCTTGAACCTTGTTGACCAGCTCTTTGCCCTTAGAAAGGATGGGATTCCCTTGAACATATGATTTGAAGTCATAACTTAAAGATGTGTCTATTAGATGTACTATAAACTGAAAACTTTTTGAAATGTGCCTGATATGAATTAGTATGGATATGTACATAAATATTCTCTGCTATTAACCGGTGCTCCAACCATGGATGGCTTTTGCCTTGATACTGCCAGGACCCTGAACTGAATTAGGCAGGTACAATAATGCATAAATAATTTTATTGTGAGTGTTTAAATAATTTGTTTGTGAGTTTTGTAATGGTATGAGGTAGCTTTTCTTGACTTGTATTTGGTGCACTCATCCAGCTTGAAGGGAGCATCCATGCTTATCACACCTTAATGGTTAGAAGTGATCAGCATCATCCCATGTGGCAGCATTTCTTTACCGATTCCCTTGCTGTTTAAAGCAGATTTACTCACATCTGTGTGATGATTTTACCTCTCATAGATTCTGATGTTTTAAGAGTCCACTTAGGCTATGAGCCATATTCAAGTGCCTTTTAAAGAAAAAAGTGGGAATGCAGTCGGGAACGGAATGGAATCTTCGGTTGATGCAGGAGGAAGTGGGTTGGCATGGGTAGAAATGTCATGGAATTTTGTCAGGAGCAAGATGAAACTATGGCACGACTGAAAAATCAGTATCAGGCAGACCTCTAGCTTACACAGGTTGGTCTGGTAGCTGTATATGAGGACCATTGACTTCAGATGTATGTGTTTGGCCACTAGTTTTGTAATATCTACTATATTGCTCTGTTGGCCTGATGTATTTTGTATTTATTAAAAAAGTACTAAGTAAACTAAGAATAATTAGAACAATTAGAACAATCTAGACGAGAACAGGCCATTCAGCCCAACAAAGCTCGCCAGTCCTATCCACTTGCTTCCTCCAAGAAAACATCAGGTCGAGTTTTGAAAGTCCCTAACGTCTTACTGTCTACCACACTACTTGGTAACTTATTCCAAGTGTCTATCGTTCTTTGTGTAAAGAAAAACTTCCTAATGTTTGTGCGAAATTTACCCTTAACAAGTTTCCAACTGTGTCCCCGTGTTCTTGATGAGCTCATTTTAAAATACAAGTCTCGATCCACTGTACTAATTCCCTTCATAATTTTAAACACTTCAATCATGTCACCTCTTAATCTTCTTTTGCTTAAACTGTAAAGGCCCAGCTCTTTTAATCTTTCCTCATAATTCAACCCCTGTAGACCTGGAATCAGCCTAGTCGCTCTTCTCTGGACCTTTTCTAGTGCTGCTATGTCCTTTTTGTAGCCTGGAGACCAAAACTGCACACAGTACTCAAGATGAGGCCTCACCAGTGCATTATAAAGGTTGAGCATAACCTCCTTGGACTTGTACTCCACAGATCGTGCTATATAACCTAACATTCTGTTAGCCTTCTTAATGGCTTCTGAACACTGTTTGGAAGTTGATAGCTTGGAGTCCACTATGACTCCTAAATCCTTCTCATAAGGTGTACTCTCGATTTTTCGACCGCCCATTGTGTATTCAAACCTAATATTTTTACTTCCTATGTGTAATACTTTACATTTACTGACATTAAATTTCATCTGCCACAGATCTGCCCAAGCCTGTATGCTATCCAAGTCCTTCTGTAATGATATAACGGATTCCAAATTATCTGCTAATCCACCTATCTTGGTATCATCTGCAAACTTAACCAGCTTGTTACTTATATTCCTATCTAAATCATTTATATATATTAAAAATAGCAGCGGCCCTAGCACTGACCCCTGTGGAACACCACTCTTAACATCAGCCAGTTCTGATGAGGTTCCTCGCACCATCACCCTCTGCTTCCTGTGTCTGAGCCAATTCTGCACCCATCTAAAAACATCACCCTGAATTCCCACTTCTTTTAACTTGATGCCCAACCTCTCATGTGGCACCTTATCAAATGCTTTCTGAAAGTCCAGATAAATAATATCATAAGCTCCACTTTGATCGTATCCTTTTGTTGCCTCCTCATAGAATTCCAACATGTTAGTAAAACACGACCTCCCCCTTCTGAACCCATGCTGACTGTTCAGAATAACTCCTGTCCTTGTCATGTGTTGC
This sequence comes from Polypterus senegalus, assembly GCF_016835505.1. Lineage (NCBI taxonomy): Eukaryota > Metazoa > Chordata > Cladistia > Polypteriformes > Polypteridae > Polypterus > Polypterus senegalus. Next base: position 191,597,899 of record NC_053158.1, read on the forward strand.
TCAATCTTATCCTTAATAATTCCTTCCATTAATTTTCCTGTGATGCTTGTTAAGCTTACTGGCCTATAGTTGCTTGGATCTGCCCTGTCACCCTTTTTATATAATGGGATGATATTTGCCATTTTCCAGTCCTTTGGAATCTCTCCAGTGCACAGTGACTTCCTAAAAATACGTGTCAAGGGTTTATATATTGTAAAAGGCGCTATATAGCGCCCGACCCGGCACAGACCACGCAAAGGCAACGTGTACAAAAACACACAGGTTTATTTTCTTCAGCCGTGGGCACACGCCTTCCCGTGTCCCACAGGCCCAACACAGGCCCAACACAGTCCCAAACACAGTCCCAAAACACAATCTTACAATTCTCCACCACTCCTCCCAGGCAAGCTTCGTCTCCTTCTTCCTCCCAACTCTGGCTCGCCGAGTGGTGGTGGCTGGGCCCTTTTATAGCCCACCGGAAGCATTCCAGGTGATTAACCACCTGGTCCCGATTGCACCTCCGGGTGGGGCTGAAAGCTCGTCCAGCCGGGCTGTGGGAAGCAGGCAGCTCCCCCTAGCGGCCACGCCGGGCCCCAACCAAGCTGTGGAGGACTCCATCTCCCATGGAGCCCTGCGGGTGGTTGGGGAGTCACTGACGGCCAGGGAGGCTGCCACCAAGCGTCCCGGGGGAGGTATTGGACTTCCCATGGCGGCTCCCCCGGAGCATAAGCAACAGAGGCGTCCCTACCGGGCATGGGACCCGGCTGTCCTTCACAATATGTACTCACTAGCCTCCTTAAGAACACGAGGATAAATATTATCTGGGCCTGGTGATTTGTTTGATTTCATCTTATTTAATCTGAGCAGCACTTCTCCCTCTACAATTTCCAAATCTCTCAGTACCTCCTTAGTAGTTGTGTTTACCTCTGGCAGGTTATCCACTTGCTCACTTGTAAACACCTCAGAAAAATGTAAGTTTTTAGCTTAGCTTTAGCTTAATAGCTTAATGTTAGATGGCAGTTTTTCCAAATCAGTTCCTGAGTAAAATATTTAAAAAAGGAGCTGTAGCTTTCTTTCAATATCAAGTTGTCCAGAATACTTAATCCTTCAAACTGATTTTTTTTAACATTTATGACGCTGAAAACCCCATGGCCTGCACAGTGCCATAGTGACTAATGCTGCTGCTTTGACGTAGTAAGAGAATGCCTCTACTCTGTGGTCTTTACGGAGTTTTCCACATACTTCCTGTGTCTGTGTGGGGTTTCTCCAGGTAGTTCTGTTTCCTCCCGAGACATAAATTCATACATGTTAGGTGAACTGTTGACACTAGAACTGTTCCTGTGTGAGTACCTAAGTGTGCCCTGCAACAGACTGGCATGAATAATGTTGTAAGTCTTCAAAGCTGTATTGATTGCTGCTTGATGAAGCTAATTTCAGTATTTATTTGATTCAACAGTTTTGATGGAATTGGAAATTTTTGTAAAGAGAAAATATATTTAACCTGTAGATGCCAGTTTGGCCCCACTGAAATGTCCGTAACTTAATTAAGGATATTGTGCAAGTGGAACACTACAGTTTTTTTTCCTGTCGCAGAGTGTTATGGATTGCGTCTATCTTTATCTAATGAATCTGTCACTGGTATAAATGCTGTACATTTAGAAGCTTAAAGGGCATTTTGCTAACTCTGATTTTTTTTTTTTTTTGACTGGTATGATCGACAATGAGGTGCTTTTTTTATGATCCAAGTATTATTCTAGTGCTTGCGTTAATGGGCTGTTTCTTCAACTGTCAGGTCTGCATTGCCGTATTTGTCAGTGTAGGATCTTTGGCAGAAGTGTAAACGAAGCACTATAGCCAGCTCTTAAAGGAGAGATTGATTCTGCACCCGCAGCTAATTTTAATGACTGATGAATCCACACTTCAGCACTTGGCTGTTATAAATAGAGCTCTGTTTCGTGTTTTGAAGGAGGTCGTGTTAAGGGATGAGCTTGTCCAAGCACCAATTAATTTGTCATGATAAGTCTCTTAAAAAGGTCATTGCTATTTGTGAATTAAACAAATCATTCATTTCAAGGCCTTTCATCACAGTGTGAAGTGAATCTGATCTGTCAAGAATTACCGTAGTTTACTTTCAAATTCTGGTCAAACAATAATCAGCCTTCTCAAAAACAAACTGAATAAAAGATGCAAGACATTTATTCCACTGTTTGCAAGATGTAGTGCTTCAAAATGAAGTATGGCTGCTTTAAGAGACCCAAGTGCCTCATTAGAGGTGCTTTGGTAGGTTCACTGAGGTTAGTATTCTCAATGAGATTAGTACTGATTACATTATTTATGAGGCTGTAACTTATTCATGTCCTGTGCTTTGCTATCTGTCACATATGAATGCTAGTGGGTGACTGGAGAGGGTAATTAGAAAGTTAAAGGGTAAACTGTTACCTTTAGACCATCTGCCTTCTGCTTGAGTGTCTTAAATTTGATCTGTTAGGGAAATTTGGAGGCATTTATATACTTTGATAAAGGACTGAGACATGTTATTTGTTATAATAGCTCAAACAAGTAATGCACCTTTCACCATACATTCAGAACTAGCTAGTTCAAATGGGCCAAACACTGCAATGCTAGATTCTTTGAACTCCCAGGAATGCATACACAACAATACATGCATACTTTATATATAAAATGTCATTATTTTCTTGGTCGGTCTTTTTCTGACAAAAAAATTTTTCACCAAGTATGATTAAATTCGGGCGGCACGATGGCACAGTGGGTAGCGCTGCTGCTTCGCAGGTAGGAGACCCGGGTTCACTTCCTGGGTCCTCCCTGTGTGGAGTTTGCATGTTCTCCCGGTGTCTGCGTGGGTTTCCTCCCACAGTCCAAAGATATGCAGGTTAGGTGCATTGGCGATCCTAAATTGTCCCTAGTGTGTGCTTGGTGTGTGTGTGCGCACCCTGTGGTGGGCTGGTGCCCTGCCCGGGGTTTGTTTCCTGCCTTGCGCCCTGTGTTGGCTAGGATTGACTCCAGCAGACCCCCGTGACCCTGTAGATAGGGTATAGCGGACTGGATAATGGATAGATGATTCAATTCCTGGACTCAAATAATTTATACCTATGTATGTGACTTTCTACCCACGAGATAATATCACCTGAGGCTTTGATATTTAAATCCATGTATATTCCTTGTACCTTTCTGAATTAAGAATGCTGTCTTATTTAAATCATCTTAAACTGTTTAGTTGCAGCCACTGTGTACAGATAACATTAAAAAAACATTCTCTGACCTTTAATCTAATTCAGATTGGAGCTTATGCCAGCAATATGAGGCACAAATTTTGAATCAAATCTGGATGTGGCATATTAATCCATCTTAGAACCCACTTATGGACAGATCAACGCCCACACTCAAACTGGATCCATTTAGAGTTGCTAATCATCCTTACACACGTGGTTATAGGGATGTTGGAGTAAGGCTGTTCTTCCTGGTGAAAAACTCACATAGAAACTGGACGAATGTGCAAACTCCACACATGCAATAAATAAAAAGACATGAGATTCAAACTGCTGAATCCATGAAACAGCAACTGTAACCATTTCCCCCACTCTGCTGCTGATTACGTACAGGTAACTTACAAAATAAAGGAAACAAATATGTGATTAGTGAGCACTGGGCCACCACCAACTGTCTGGAAAACTTTACTTAAGCTTAATTAGCATTGTGTCTGAAACTGTACTGGAATGATGCAACACCATCCGTCAATGGGAAATTCCATCATAGATGATGGTGGTGAAAAATCTTGCCTCACACAACAGGGGTGTGGAAATCAAATTTGTTTCTACTTGTCCGCCAGTTAAATTCACTTGCCTGTAAATAACAAAAGTGAAAAATAATCTCTTTTTTCTGATCTCTTTTATTGATACCAAAACTGCCTTCCATTTTAAAATTGAAAAAAGTTCTTTCAGGGAGTAGTATTTTGCCACCTTGCTCTAGAACATTATATAAAAGATTCTCTTATTTTAACTGGCTAATAAACAATGCCTTCATTATAGCTGCACTAGTTCTTTTTTCATATATTATTACAGTTACATAACAGAACTCCCCGAAGAATCTTTACTATCTCAGACAGCATGGGTTGAATGCTGTTCATTTCTGCTTGAGCTGAACTGCATGGTTCCTGGACTGATGGTCCTGCAGAAGTGAATGCTGATGACTTTTCAGGTTTTTTATGAGTGATGTGCCTGTTGCCAGGTGACAGCCAGAATTCCACAGCTGGTCGTGGGTCAAACTCTTCTAAAGAAGCAGTATTGAATAGCCTAGCATAACGCTCAACCTCAGAGCGTTCAGCTTTAGAAAATGGTTTTTCAATTGAACCAACTTTTTTCTTACTTTTAGACTCATGTGTCTGTCTGACGTACTAAACTCCCAGTTCCTATCCTTTTTCTTTCTGCACATAACCAATCATCCATCCATTTTCTAACCCGCTGAATCCGAATACAGGGTCACGGGGGTCTGCTGGAGCCAATCCCAGCCAACACAGGGCACAAGGCAGGAACCAATCCTGGGCAGGGTGCCAACCCACTGCAGGACACACACAAACACACCCACACAACAAGCACCCACTAGGGCCAATTTAGAATCGCCAATCCACCTAACCTGCATGTCTTTGGATTGTGGGAGGAAACCGGAGCGCCCGGAGGAAACCCACGCAGACACGGGAGAACATGCAAACTCCATAACCAATCACCACACGATAAACGTATTTGTGAAATTAAAACTAGTTATAAGCTTAGACCTCTGAATGGATGGCATAAACATGTATAATGAAAATTTTTTTTAAAGTTCTGAAAACTCTGAGGTCTAGGTTTATAACTAGTTTTAATTTCACAAAGTCGTTTATCGTGTGGTGATTGGTTATATGGAGAAAGACAAAGGATAGGAACTAGGGGTTTAGTACGTAAGATAGACACAGCAAACATGCAATAAAGAAAGCCTGCTCAGAAAAACAACCACTGAATTCTGCGTTCGTGTCTCCGACCCCCAGATCACGAACCCAGCATTTACACAATATTTCAGTTAAACCTGTGCGATACCCATTCAAATATCCAGTTTTTTGGAGCCTCGTCACACCTACCATAAACTTCTCTACACTGAACATAGACCTGAGGACCCCTTAATGCAAGGGAGCAGCAATACAGCCACGCCACCATGCCCCCTGCCACCCATGTCTAATACATGCTTTAATGCATTTCATTGTGAAAAAGATATCAAGTATTTATCTTAGTATTCTGAATGATCTTTGAGCAGGAATATCATTAAGTCAATGTGCGGCGATTGCTGCCGGCGCTTCCTCAGTGCAAGAGGAAGTCAGTTTAAGAAGCGCGCAGAGATTAACAGCTGGGTCAGGGAACACTTAAATTAATGTAGCACATTAAATGCTTTATATTATGACGGGGTTTGAGAAAATCTAGTAAATGAAACATTCATTTTAAGATGAAATTTAGTTTGCGACATTCTACTGACAAAATGAACTACGAGAATAAAGTGGAAATGTCGACTTTAATTTCGATGTAAATGTCGAGAATAAAGTCAACATGTCGATTTTAATCTTGACATTTACATTTTTTTTTTGTCTTCACTGTGTCTGTATTTTTTTTCACCGTGGCCTTAATACGCTTCCTAGGTTTTTCAGGGCCTGTTGTGCCAGTTTTAATCAAGAAATTATCCATTTCTCATCCACGATGCTACTTGTTTCAGTTTCAGCGGCACGCATATAGCGAGAACAATGTGCTTACCGCAGTGCATTATGGGTTACGCAGGTAATTCCTAATGACGTATTCAAAATTGTGCAAGATGTTACATTTCCAAAGAAGTAAATATTACCGATGTTGTCGGGGAAAAAAATAATCGCGTCTAAGTAAAAATTTTTATTGATATTTCATAATGTTTTCTTCTTTATTTTTAATAAACTGACAGCGCGAAACAACTTTTATATGAAAAATTCTCTAATCAAAAACGATCTATAGACCGCTCATCAAAATTGATGTCACGCAATAAATTTCTTAACTCTTCAATATATCACAACCTACGCGAAATTGCAAGTTTCAGGAAAGATTAACTGCCTAACAAGCTTTATGTGGAGCAAACAAATGCATTGTAGGTGAAATGACCACATTTTTATGTAGAAAAAATTAATTTTATCGATAATATATAAAAGTTATCGATTTATAATGAAAAATCATCAAATTACATCGTAATGTCGGCATGAAATAAATGACCGCATCTCCAAGCGTGTAAATAGTAGGGTAGAATACTTATGTAAGACCACAAGAGTGATTCCCCTTTGAAAAACAATATTGAATACCAATTTGAGACATGAAGAACATGCCTTAAGTAGACTGTTTCTGCACAAAGTACATAACCAAATGTTTAAAATTTGAAAGTAGTGGTAAAAATGTGCCCTGCACAGCACATATAATTCTTTTTTCTCCAGAAAATTGCACTTGTCTGCGGACAACTGAAACCAGAAAAACACGCTTGTCCGACGGTCAATTTACCCGTGTCAGACGAGTCTGGCGTTGGATTTCCGCACCCCTGCACAACCTCTGTAGTCTCCAGTAAGTACTTATTTAAAGTAATACACTACACATAAAAGAGATTTTTTATATGATGTTGCTTGTAGTGATGGTTAAGAAAAAGCTGCAATATCTTTTTATGCAGAATGGAGAAAAAACCATGTACGATATTAGAGAAGCCAGTAGTGAATAATGCTGTACAGTGACAAATGATGTAAAAAAAATGTCCAGGCTCTAGTTTCCCATTTATAATGTGCGCTCATTATTCTTAAAGTATATATTTAACAATATTTTAGCAAACCAATGCATTTTGAATGTTTTGTACATATGCCTGGATAACTGACATGTGAATTATGTGATGCTATTTTTATTTTTTATTTTTTCCATGAATGTTTTTCACACTTTTTGCTGATGTACGTTTGACTTGTATAATATCATAAACTTCTTTCTCTTCATTCTGTGTGAAAACATGAGAATAAAAGTTTTTCTCGGCCACCACAATGAAGTACAGTATATAGGATAAGTAACATATAAAAACAATGTCCTTTTATCATGGCATATTCCTTTAAGTTGAGATGTGATGACTAGAATGGCCATACCATTTAATCTGCATCCTCATCCTACTGCTTACACTGTAAATTGACCACTTTTAACCGGTGGATAGGGGAGTTGTCATACTAGAAAATCTCTCTACTGTTATGAGCACAGTGATAAAAAATGGCAAAAAGGGATGAACATGTCACAGAATAATCTAAAGCTAACGGGGTCTGTACTGGTAAGTCTCAGAAACAGGCCTTGTCCCAGGCAGCCAGACCCTAAACTCAATTCAGGCTTTCATAGTCTCAGAATTGGGCAGTGGCTTTAAAAGTTCAAAAATACTGTTTAGTGACCCATATCCCCCATGCCCTTCAAGGGGGAGGAAACCCTAAAACGTATAGCTTAAAGCAGGAGTCCTGGAGGATCACCGTGGCTGCAGGTTTTCATTCTAACCCTTTTCTGAATGAGTGTCCTGTTTTTGCTGCTAATTAACTTCTTTTGAACTAATTTGAATTGACTTGCTCTTTAAGTCTCGGACCCCTTAATTGTTTCTTTTTCCTTAATTAGTAGCCAAACAATAATGAGATGCAAAATGGGCCAAAACAACTGGTGTCTGTCATATAATATCTGAAAATAAAGAATAATGAAGGTCTCAGATATGTTGGTCTGCTCAGGTCCCCAAAACATTTTAATGGTGCTCTTAGAAAGAGAAAAATCAACAATTTCAGAAATGTCAGCTAATACACCACAAAAGCAGCAACAAGGCACAGAATTAAAGAACGGGTTTAATTAACGACAAGAATTGGCACCTCATTAAGCAGCTGGTTGGAGTGAAATTGATTGGAGTTTGAGGCCCTGACTTAGTTGATCTTCTGTTGGCTCCCTCACTCCACATTTCATTTCTGTTTGGGTGCCATTTAAGGAAAGAAATGAAGCACTTCAGAGGGAACAGATATTTAAAAAGCAATTCAATTAAAATTAATTCACAAGAAGTTAATTAGCAGCACAAACAGGGCACTCATTAAAAAAAGGGTTAGAATGAAAACCTGCAGCCATGGTGGTCCTCCAGGACCGCACTTGGCGACCCCTGGCTTAAAGTGCACGGCCAACAACAAATTGAACAAGATTGAGCTTTCATTCAAAGTATTAACAAAAATGTAACTTTTAAATAACTGAAAATAACTGAAAGGAAATTCTCATCATAAAACAACTATTTTTCTCACATACAAAGTCATCCAAGTAAAATCTCATTGAAGTATATTCTCATTCATATTTGACATTTATGAGTGAGTAGGAACACTTAAGAGGCCAGTCATGACATTGTGTTTCACTAAGGTATAAATATGAGGTCACTCCTATTTCACACAAATTCTCTTAATTAGCCATCACAATGAGAACGACTCAATAACACAGTAACGATGTGTGACATAAGGTTGTCGAACCACACCAATCATGAAATGGCTATAAGAAAATAGCTGAACAGTTAAAAATGCTTAATATTTTTAAGGTAGTTGGTGATTAAGAATTGGCCTGGAAGAGAACATGAGTCTGTATTGATGACATGCAGAGTGAAGAGTATTGTTCAAATGAGTCAAAGAATTTCCAAATATCACAGCTGTAGAACAGCAGTTGGATCTTGTGGTCAGAAAATCTCCAAAACCATGCTGACCTGCCTAACCAATAGTTGATTGGGAGGGTTGTGAGATAAAAGCTTTTGTTGTTATCCAACAGCAGCCTCAAGATAAGACAAAAACTAAGCCATTTAACAGCAGACACCCACAATGGGTTTGTCTTCACAGTGGGAATGATAGGCATGCTGAAAAGTACCTTATCCCCACTGTGAAGTTTGATAATGGAACTTTGATGCTGCATGATTATTTTTCACATTATTGAGATACATGGTGTTATGGACTCCAAGTATCAGCAAATTTTAAATTAAAACCTGACTGCCTCTTGCAGGAAGCTTCAATTGCTAGGCTAGATCTTCATTAGGACGATGATCCAAAACACACCTCAAATCAAAATAAAAATGGTTTAGTGACCACAAAATCACATATTTGCTATGGCCATCCCAGTCTCCTGACCTAACGCCCATTGAAAACATGTGTGATAAGCTCAACAAGAATCAAGAAGGGTCTAGAGAGAGAACTAATGTATGGAGAAATAGTCTTAGATCCATCATCGTGTGTTCTCCAGCTTCATTAAGCATTTGAGGAGAAGACTTAGAGTTGTTAGCTTGGCAAAGGAGGGCTGCACAAGGTATTTAATGAAGGAATACCAATAATTGTGGCACACATATTTGAGAAAAATATTTTATGATAAGCATTTTTTTCTTTTCAGTTTTTTACTTCACTTGAAGGTTTGCTTTGTATTAATATTGTGAATGAAAAATCAAGATAGTAAACAAAAAAGAGTTTTTTTTTCATGGCTTGTTTTGCTTTTATTTAGTAAGGATGCCAGTATTAGTGGAGGATGCTGTAAGTGAAAAAAATTAAACAACAAGAGAACAAAAATTGAAAAAATAAGGGAAAAAAAGTTTGCAAAGCATACAAGACCATATCTGCTATGCAAATGCAGAAGCAATAAATCCACAAAAAACAGAAAATCCAGCAATACAATGTTTCTTTTCTAAATACTGATATTAGCTATTTTCAAAAGTTATTTGATTTATAAGTTGTTTTGATTCAGATCTTACTGTGAAAGGACTTTAAAGAGTAGTATTAGTAATAAACGGTGTTCCAAGGATAGACTGATGCGTCCTCTTGCGCTGTTTTCTGCCCGATGTACCCGATGCTCCTAGGATAGGCTCTGGCCTACCTTGACAGTAAATTGGGTTAAGCAACAGCACTTTTACGAGCATATAATGCCAATGCTTATTCATGTATTGTTTTATGTGTAAATTTGGGAAATTCCAATGAAATCATTCTTCTTAGATTCTGAATCTGGCTCAAGTCTTCAATTTTATTTTTTTTCTCATTCTGTTCTTTCATTTCTGTGCTTAGGGCTGAATATGTATGATAGACATTGGCTTTATAATTCTCTAAATGACAGAAATTTATGTTAGTTACAGCGGACAAATTAATTGTCAGTGGCACGGCACTTAAAATGTAGCTGAATTTAATTTAAAATGTCATCCAAGAAGAACATTTAACAGCTGTCTTAACACCAACTTTGACCATAATTTTTGAGGACTCCTGCTGCTTATATAATATGCTTTAGGAATGGAAAGTAACAAATTACATTTACATGTGTTACTGTAATTGAGTAGATTATATAGTGAATCACAGTTTTTAAAGTATTTTTGAATGCAAATGCTCATACTTTAAAAGAAATAAAAATAAACATATAATTTAGTAACATTTCTACTACATAACATGTTTGGCCGTGTTCAAATTCAAGAGTTACCAATGGCCATATAAACTAAAACTGCATGCAGTTTCTTTGGGCCTATAGATCTTGATCTTGAAATGCCAAGTAGTTTAGTGAATGTAGCAGTGGATGTATCCCAGTATATTATGGTCCAGTGTACTGGCCAAGAACTGATTACGCAGTGTTGATGTTCCTGCTTTAAGTCTAATCCTCAGTGACTTTACGTTTTTGCTGCACCTGGAAGTAAATGTGCAATGGAAGACGTATTGGAAAGTTCTTGGTGTAAAGGCAGCGGTAACACTCTTTATAAAGAAGAGATGGTACCAAATATCCCTGGCCACCTTTAGAAAAGTTGATCAGTTTCAAGGACATAAGATGAAACAGCTTCATTATGCGATGTAAGCTGTGTCCCAAAAATGGGATGTTGATTTTTAAACTAGCAAACTGTTTTAAAAAAATACAGCATAAATGATAAAAATCAGTTGATGGGATTGTAAAACACTACTGTCAAATTTTGGTAACCACTTATTGTTGCTACCAAAGCAGCATCCAGTTTTCCTAAAGGTTAAGGTATGCTAACAGATGGCATCGTTTTTAAAAGCATGCTTCTCAAGGTTTTGGCATGTTTCAAGAAAACCTCAAAGTGTTCTACACAAAGTTCATTTGAAAATCTGAACCTACTGTTGGTTTAGATGAGGCTGTAAATGTGATGTCATAAAACAGCTTTAAGGTGTGCATAATGCGATATGCTTTTGAGTATTAACTCTTAATTTTTTGTTAATAGTTTCATTGATTTATCTGCTGTAAATTGTCCCAATTAGATTCTTCATTTTGATTTAATTGAACAAAATAGGCTAAATCCTCGTTAGTTAAAGGTATAGTTGCAGACATTCACTTCTATAAATTCTTCAATTGCCTGAACCCTCTAAATGCAGTTTAAGGGTTGTAGGTAGCTGGAGACTATCCAATCAGCCTTGGATGCAAGACGGGAAGCAACCATAACTAGCATGCCAGTCCTTCAGAAATAAATAGATTCTATCCACTAATCCACCCATTCTTCTAACCCATTTATCTTGTTTTAGTGTCACAGAGATCTGGTGTATACATATCTTGGCAGCACTGGGCATTAGATGAAACCATCCCTTGACATTATTGTAGTCCATTACAGATTATTTAATTTCCATTCTTCTGTTTATTTTCCTAATCTGTTTATTCAATGCAGGGTCACAAGTAGCTGTTGCATATTTTGATAACACAGGGTGCAAAATAAGAATTAACCTTTGACTGGGTACCAGGCCATCCCATCTAATTTAATATCCATCTTTTCGTTATCTGTTTTATCTAGAACTAGATAACCTTGTTTAGGCAAAAAAGTGTAACACAATATTTATACCCTCTAAAAACATTATCATGTATTGAAGAAGAAATGGGTGTATATTATTTGCCATTTGCAGCAAGCAAATTACACCTTTTTTTTGGTGATTGCTCCCTTGGTAACTTATAAGATGGAAACAAAAAATGGTAACATTAAAACAAAAGGCAGCATTGAGCACAAGACGAGAACTAATGCTAGTCCATCACAGCACACACACACACACACACATTCACAAGCAGTACTTAAACTGGGATTCACACCTGTGAATTGGGAGCTGTGACACAGCAGCACTAACCATTGTGCCACCGTGTCACCCATAATTTAATTTAAGTTTAAATGTAATTTTAATTTATTTGCCAAAAAACTGCAAGGCATTGTGGTGTAGTGGTTAAGGCTTTGGACTTCAAACTCTGTGGGTTGGCACCCTGCCCAGGATTGGTTCCTGCCTTGTGCCCTGTGTTGGCTGGGATTGGCTCCAGCAGACCCCGTGACCCTGTGTTCAGATTCAGTGGGTTGGAAAATGGATGGATGGATGGACTTCAAACTCAGAGGTTGTGGGTTCAAATCCTGCTACTGACACTGTGTGACCACAGGGAAGTCACTTGAGCTGCCAACTGGAAAACCAAAAAGAAATGTCACCAGTTCATAAATATTGTAATTCACCTTGGATAAAGGCGTTAGCCCAATAAGTAAATGTAAAAAACTGCATGCATTTGGAATCTGTTTTTGCCTGGAGAATATTATATTGAAGTCTAGACTTTTTAAACATTCCAACCCATTATATCATTTTTATGACAACTGGAAATAACATACTTGCCAACAAGAAAGTGCCAGAGTGAAATAAATCAATAAAACAGGTATTGGCCTTTTACTGTATTTCTAAATAAAATGAAAGAACTGCACTTGTGGAATTGGTTTTTGCACAATGTTTTATCCTAGACATGTTACAATGCTGACAGGATTGATTTTAAAGAGCCCTTGTTGCCTTGAAAGACATGGACAGATTTTTAAAATCTTTTGCACTTGCTTTGATCAAGCAAAATATGCTTTGATAGGTAAAATCTAGCTCAAATTATTTGCATGAAATTAACACTGGGCAGAGTTTCTTAAAAAAAAAAAAAAAAAAAAAAAAAAAAGCAACCCATGTTGCTAGTCCACTTGGGATAAAGGTAGCCACAACAGTGACTTCATCTTGAAGATTTGACATTTATACCAAAGGCCTTGGGGCGGCACGGTAGTGCAGTTGTAGCATGGCTGCCTCCCAGTAAAGAGATCTGGGTTTGCTTCCCAGGTCCTCCCTGCGCTAGCATGTTCTGCCCGTATCTGCGTTTGTTTCCACAGTCCCACATACAGGATTGGCAATACTAAATTGACCCCTGTGTTATGCCTGGGTGTGTGTGTGTGTTTGTCCTGTCTTGGAATTGTTTCCCTCTTGCTTCCTATGCTAGTTAGGATAGGCTTTAGCACCACCCGTGACCCTAAGAGCTAAGCAGGTTAGAAAATGTCTGACTGACTGACCGATGGACTTGCTCCTATAATAAAAATAATAATAATAATAGTTATACTTATTATTATTATTATGTTCTAAGTAGTAGTAGAAGAAGAAGGAATACACAATAAAGTAGGATATTGGGCTAAGCTGCACATAATTGTTTGCTCGCTCTCTACAACAGAAAGAATAATAGTATAATAAGCACCAGGAAGGAATGACCAAGTCACACACCGTATTAGAGTAAAGCCTGATAACAGGCACATTTATATAAATTGAATGTTCCATGGACGACCCACAGCCGTACCACACCTTTTCACCGCTATGCGAACAGAAAATGCATTGTAAAGTAAGAATTACTGAAACTGCCCATAGCTGTTCTTGCACAGTTTCTGAAGTTGTGCTTACTTTTCAAGGGTCCTGATTGTCTTCCACTATGCTGTGCCATGTCCCTCTCTGTAATGCCCCATTATCTTCTGCAAGGCTCTTTTTATCTAATACCCCAAGGTTTCGGCTGTCCTTTTTAAACCTTCTGGGCTCTTAAAAATGTAAAGGGAGCGTTCCAGGGGTTTGCAGAATGCAAAGCTCAGTGTACCTTTGTGATATACACGGAGATGGATCAATCACCCATCCACCCCTTGATATCTTGAGGGTAAAATGCTGGTAACTACAGTACGATTTGCACCCATAACCACATGTGTGTTGATACTGTGATATCTCTTTCAATACACATATATGTCTTCATCCACAATTGGGGCAATGATCTTTATGTGCATACCGATTTGCATGAATGCAGCTTGCTTTATTATTAATTCACGTGAAGTGTAGGGAAATTGTGTAACTGCGTATTACCTCACATGTTGTAAGGACTTTCAAAGTCTGGTGTAAAATTCGAGAAATGTTTGGTTGTAACATACCTAAATCATCGCTATAGCAAAGCTGTATTTTACACTTTACACTTTTATTTCAGCTTATAGCTCATAAGTTCTCTGTGTAGATGGAGTTATCACGTAATGTTCTGGCTCTGTCAAATCAATATCTATGTACAAGTTAATTTTTTTCTATCTGGTTGCCGGTTCAAATCCTGTAAACGCCAAAAGTGACTTTACTCCATTGGGTCCTTGAACAAGGCCCTTAACCTGCAATTGCTCCGTCCTGGGTATGACGTTAATCTGCATCCAGCCATGCAAGTAGGCCCTCCAACCTGCAGGGAAAAACCTGGGGGGCTGGTGGCAGAATTGCCACTCCAGCCACCATAAACAAACCTCACACAGGTTCCACTCCATCTGAACTAGTGTGGCGCTGAGGTGTCACCCGCCACATGGCTGCACTTGGGTCCTAATCTGGGTTCCTGAGTTGGTTTGTCATTTGGTGGGTGGGGCAATGCGCTGTATCAGCGTGTGCTCCTAACCTGCTTTTCCAAAACATTCAGCCTTTCCCAGAATGTGCGTGCCATTTCTGCTTGAACACCATCTTCTGGTAGCTCCCAGCAAGTTAGGACAGCTCAAAATATCTCTTAAATCCTGGTAAAGTTGGGAGTAATTTCCTAAATTAAGCAAATTGATAAAATACTTTTACTTCTTCTTATAATAGTAGAACCATTTTTGTGTCAGTCTTGAGATTTTTGAACCTGTTAAGACCGGTTTCCTACACAGAGGCACTTGATTAATACACTGATTTCATTCAGTTAATAACCCTTTAGTTAAAAAGATACACAGGGTGTTTATTTTACTGAGTCTTACAGTATTACAATCTAATAAACAGAAATAAACACAATATAATTAGATAATAGTTTTTTTTCTTCCTAGACTTGCTTTGTTTTATACAGTATTTTAATAATTCATGCTCAGGTGATTGTTGATTATACCATTGTAATGGTTTCTGTTCCATAGTCTTGAGTTCAGGGTTTCTTGGAAAAACAAAGGAAATGGTAGACACCATCATTAAGCAGGACAGCCTGGCAATTCAAAGACTTTAGAAACTTAGAGATTATTATATAAGGTCAGGTTAGGTTAGGCAGACTTTATTATATCTGAGGGAAATGTGTTTGCAGCAGGAAAGTACAAAAAACAGAAGACATTGATATGCAGATTCAATAGATAAACAAAGACATAACATTTGACAGCCAATAATATTTTATAAACACATCTTCAAGGTTAATACATGAAAGAATAATTACTTTCAACAGTATGCAAAACAATAATACAGAATTTAACATTTAGCAGCATCCCTACAGGTAATGAGTATAATAATAAAGAGCTGGAATATTGTGAGCGAGCTGTCTTTCTCGTCCCTCTTTTGCACTCTTTTTCTCAAAGTGATTTTCTATAACAAGACTGTCTTAAAGGCTAAAAAATGTTAAATGAATAATTTACACAGAATAAGCTCTTTATTTATTTAGCATTAGGTTGACAGCTTCTGCCAAGACTTTTAGGATTATTGCTCTGGGTATGCAAATCATTAACTAGATGCTCTGTCTGATCTGGAACTGGATATAGAAATGTGCCTCTCTGTGTTTGGAACAAAAGGGTACAGTGAGGTACAAACTAGAGGTTGCCATTTTTGTATCATTCTTTGGTACACAGATGTTTGATTCTGGAACAGATTTGCTACATATTACACATACTGTTCCAAGTACGGTGAGATAATTACTAGCATCTTTGGGGTGGTTTTAACAGATTAGTTTTCATATTAAGCCTTTTTTTTATTAAATTCTTGACAATTCCATCCCCAGTCTGACAAGTTGGTAAAGCTACTTATTGATATTTGACTTTGTTTTATGTTTGTATGAAATAAAATACTGCATCTGTAATCATATGCAGAATACATCAATTATTATGCAGTATTTAAGCAATAAAAGCACAGCCTATTGTGGAGACTAATCCATTTATTTATCCAGGTATCCATACAAATAACCCTGGACAAAATGTTGGAACTCATTAACACACATGTATGGGCTTTAAAAAATGCTTTAAATGTAAGTTAATTTTTCCAGAATGAGCTACTATGTGCTATAGTTTAAAATATAATAGGTTTATCATAATACCAGATGAAAGAATGATAGCAGAGTACTAATTATTGTACTGACTCATAGTAAGGCAAAACCCATCCATCCATCCATTATCCAACCCGCTATATCCCAACTACAGATTCACGGGGGCCTGCTGGAGCCAAACCCAGCCAACACAGGACGCAAGGCAGGAAACAAACCCTGCCAGCCCACCGCAGGGCACACACACACTAGGGACAATTTAGGATCACCAATGCACCTAACCTGCATGTCTTTGGACTGTGGGAGGAAACAGTAAGGCAACATCCATGGTACTATCCTTTCGCTTAGAAATGAGAACGATTTCTGTCCACACTAGTGTTTTTACATCATTTACGAAAGTATTTCTGTCCACACTAAATTCATCTACTGTACACTTGGCATGCATGCATCAGCAGAAAAATCCTTGAATGCCTGATAACACTGCTGGCAATGGGGGTAGTGACTGGATGCATACAGGTGAGCAACACAGCAAGCTCCATGGAAAGCAACTCCTCGATGTTCTCCATGTTGTAATATGGTTTTCAGCCATGAAGGCCAAACAATCAGGGAATGAGACATTATGATGAGCACAATCAAACCAGAGAAAGGCTACATAATAGGCACAAACAAATCAGAGTTTTGAATGTTTACTCATTCACACTACACCTTTGTGCCAGCATTTTCATAATCTTATGGCTTTGGAGAGTTGAAAAAGCAGCAGTGTGGAAGTTGCCTGCGACAGGAAGAGTTTTTAAGGATCAAGAGATAAAAATTAAACAAAGAATAAACCAGAAGCCAAGACAGTCTTCCATGAAGTTTTAATTGCATGCCAGCACAGGGATTTTATCCACAGACTCAGATGAGAAATGGCTACCAGTGCTAACCTTTTAACTTACTGTTTCAGTGACATCAGATGCCGCAATCTCTGTGGCCATGCTCCTTGGCAACTAGGAGTCCTGTCATGACAATGGGACTCATGAAATGGGTGTTCCCATATACAAAGCAAAACTGGAGTCACTGCATAACATAAAAAAAATCTCAAGACATATTGTACTCAAAGAATTAAAGTTATTTTCATAATCCTTGTGTTCCAAAACTCCTAAACATAGGAATACTTTAATACAATCTGTTCAGGGAACCCACAAAGAAGGCATAAAAATGCTGATCGCAACTATATTAATATCAATACTAATAATTATAAGACCAAGATGACAGATGTTATACACAATAACTAATACATCTATTTTTTCAAAGATCATACAAAATCTTAAAAAAGTAAATATGGAAAGTATACCACACAATTTTTACAGTCATTTTAAATTGTATATGGCTTAATAAAATGTTGCTGCCATTCATTAGAGAATGCAGGAAAGCCAAGGCAGAGCAATGGTAACTAGACCATTCATACTAAGGAATGCTTCCATACTATTCAGAGCACTTAAATTAGTAACTGAAGGTAAAGATAACAGTAAAAATGAATAAATACTGAGATTTCATGTATTCAAGAATGAACCTCACTGTTTAGTTTCCAGCTCCTTCACTGTCTCTGTGGAGTTTGCTTGTACTCTCTCTGTTTAAATGTGCTTTCACAGGTTACGCCGTTTTTCTGTCTCATCCCAAATACGTACATGTTTAGTTTAAGTGGCACCTGTATATTGATAATATATACAATTGTGTCCAGTGAAAGCCTGCCTTCTTGTCCAGAGTTGTCTGGAAGAAGCCATTCACCCTAATACTGCTTCTTCCAAAATGATTTACATTTAAGTTAGTCTCCAAAGTACTTCTTTCACCATCACTGAATATTTTTTTTTTATCTATTTGCAATACTTATATAGAAAACGTATCCTAGCATGTGGTTGAATTTTATGCTTTTCTAGCTTCACTTTTTCCACTCAGTTATAATAACATCTTATGATGTCTTTTTACTTTTGAAAGGCGCAGTTCATTCAGTTTTTCCTTGTACTCATAATAAACAGTCGTGGTCTCAATCTATAGCTCTCCGCTGGTGCTCCTCATCTCTGTATCCTATTAACATTTTTAACAGGTTCTGTAAACCATCTCCATGTAAACAGTGATGAGAACACTAGGGTTATAACTTTTTTTTTTTTTAATGAGAGTTACTTTGCAATTCCAGGCTTCCATTGTATAAACATATTGTATATTTGTACTTCATGTGTTTAAAACTTTACATTAAACTAATTCATCAAATATATCCATACTGACATGAAAAACATCCAAGTTTATATATAGGAACTTTTTCACTCTAGGGTATGTGCTCATCCACTTAATGGAGTGTCCTCTGTAAATAAAACCAACTTATTTATTGTACTTCCATCCACATCATGTTTAAATATTTAAGAAGTCCAAAGGCCCCTGATCACTGTGGGATCACAAAATAATCAATAAATCGTAAACCTATTGTTTTCTGTACTTAAGCTAATTTTGGACCCTTCTGAATCTTATAAAGTGCATTGTCAAAAGCATTTTGAATATCAAAGTAAATAGTTTTATGCATTTTATCATTAAGTATTTGAGTTGACGTCTTGTTTTAGTCCAGTATGCAAGAGTGAAAGGGAAGGTCTACAGGATGGTAGTGAGACCAGCTATGCTATATGAGTTGGAGTCGGTGGCACTGACCCGAAAGCAGGAGACAGAGCTGGAGGTGGCAGAGTTAAAGATGTTAAGATTTGCATTGAGTGTGACGAGGGTGAACAGGATTAGAAATGAGGACATTAAAGGGTCAGCTCAAGTTGAACGGTTGGGAGACAAAGTCAGAGAGGCGAGATTGTGTTGGTTTGGACAAGTACAGTGGAGAGATGCTGAGTATATTGGGAAAAGGATGCTAATAATAGAGCTGCCAGGGAAGAGGAAAAGAGGAAGGCCTAGGAGTTGGTTTATGGATGTGGTGAGTTTGGACATGCAAGTGATGAGTGTGACAGAACAAGATGGAGAGGACAGAAAGATATGGAAGAAGATGATCCACTGTGGTGACCCCTAACGGGAGCAGCCAAAAGAAGAAGAAGATGCAAGTAAAACAGTATATCCCATATGTACAGTCATTTTGTACTCTAAACAAATCCAAATTGTATTATGTAATATTATCTACTATTGAATTCTGCTCTGTTCTTGTAATATAATTTTTTTGGACTATTATACTGTATTGAGGATTACTTGTGTTCTGTTCTGTGTATTATATTGTATTTACTCCTTTTTTTTGGACTTCCACTGCACGCCCAACCTACCTGGAAAGGGGTCTCTCTTTGAACTGCCTTTCCCAATGTTTTTTCTGTTTTTTCCCTACAAGGGTTTTTTTTGGGAGTTTTTCCCTGTCTTCTTAGAGAGTCAAGGCTGGGGGGTTGTCAAAAGACAGGGCCTGTTAAAGCCCATTGCGACACTTCTTGTGTGATTTTGGGCTATACAAAAATAAATTGTATTGTATTTTGACTGTCCATTAGCATACTTTACAGACAGTTGCTTTTGCATTTTTTTTCTTTAAATGAATTTACCGGTGATGCATCTTAGAGTTACTGATATATAATTTCCGCGCTCAGCTTAATTGATTTTTTCGTAAACTGGGACAAAGTGAGCTAACTTTCTCTCTTTCAGAATTTCCCAGGTTTGCAGTAACTTCTGAATAATTCATTTTAAACAGTTCCCAACACATTTGAGTGCAGTAGGATACATGTGATCAGTTCCTAGTGATATTTTTCATCTTATTAATCTAAGTAACATATTTCTCTCTTTAGCATTTAAAATATTTATTATTTTCTTAATGTTACCTTACCCTACTCATAGTATGCTTCTGAGCTGTGATGTAAGTGAAAAGTGTGAGCATTTTCTATGCCTCTTTTTTTATATTTTTCATTACTTTTCTTAATAAAATGCACCCCTCTTTTATCACTGCTAAATACTGGCATAACCTTTTAAGGTTAATTTTTGCATAATTAGTATTTCTTTTTTACTGAAATTGTTGCTGTCTTCTGTTCACTGGCCTGATCACTTTGCTGATCCAATGATGGCATTTATTAGGTATACTACAAATTTTGATATTAAGTTATCCTGTATTACATTTAACATTCTTCTAAATCTACCCGTATATTCATCAGCCATCCTTATACCTAATTATTTGTCCTTGTCTATTTAATTTAAGGTTAGCCATATCTCTTCTTTGTAGTGGCACTTTATTATAATATATTTCTCAGTTGTTAGTGCATTCCAAAAGTCAATTGTGATGTGGCCAGCTGTATTTTCAGCTCTTGCATCTTCTCTGGAAAATGTATTTGTGTACAGCTGGTTACAATACCTATAGTTGGACTGAAGTACTTTAGCTTAAGAAGACTGATCACTTGTGAAAAGCCTTTGCTATTAACCATGATGATTGACAACATGTCTTGTTCAGTCATTGTGCCCATCCTCTGTCTGATATCCTGTGACCATTAGTCATCCATTTTTCCTTTCAGTTTGGCCTTGCTGACGGCTGCTGATTACAGCACACCATTACACAGTTTGTGTAGTTCTCATCACTCTTTTGCTTTACATCTCTTCCAAACTAAGTGATGCTTAGCATGTTTTACTTTCACTGATTGTTCATATTCTGCTTACAGAAGTAGTATTGTGTTGCTAAAATTCTGCCCTTATATAACTATTTAAATGAGCAGCATATCTCATAGTATGTATTCATTGGGCAGAAAGCCATTTCAGGTTCCCATCACCTATTTTGAATTTATTGTATTTTTGATAAGAGTAGTCACTTAAAACTCTGAACGCAACTGTAAAATCGGCACTGATAGGTTGAGAGCCTAAGCCTGTCTTCTGAAGCATTTAGTCAGCAGTGCTAAGCAGAGCACCCCCCTGCCACTTTTTATAAATCATAACATTCTCATGTTAAGCTAATCCTTAGACTATAGATAGTACTTTATTTGTCACAAGATGGACAAATACACACAAAAATTACAAAAAAGAAGAAAACGTTTGACTTGGTGAACAATAAAGGATCACATACAGTAAGGCATTGTAAAGGCATATTGCTGTACATATGAAATTTCTCTAGTACTGTTGAATAATGCTCTGGCTGAAGGTACTCCATGTTAGTGTCTCAGAGAGATTGTTATAGAACAAATAAAGGGTGTCACTACCCACATTCGAACAATGCAGTCTCCTAAGAAAAGAAAGTATCTTCTCTTCCCTTTCTTTCAAAACTCCTCTATGTTAGTAGGCCAGTATAGCCTGTTATTGATGTGGGCACCAAAGTACTTGTAGAAATACAACACCTCCACATCCACTCCCTGGATAGTGACCGAGCATAGAAGCTGTTTGGTGCGGCAAAACACAATAGCCAGTTCCTTTGTTTTGCTAATGCTAAGTTGCAGAAAATTCTTTCTGCACCAAGAAACAAAGTTCTTCATCTTACTCCTATACTTTGCCTCATCCCTCTTGTAAATAAACCCCAGTAGTGCAAAATCATCAGAGAATTCCTGCCAGTGACTTGACCTGTTGTTATATTCATAGTCTGAGGTGTACAGAGTGATGAGTAAAGAAGACAGGACTGTTCCTTGTGGTGCTTCCATGTTGCTCACATCCATAGCTGACAGTCCTTTAGCCTTAAAGTCTGTGGTCTGACGGGCGGATAGTCCATTATCCAGGTCACCTTAAGATCATCCACCTGCACATCTAAGAGTTTACCCCTTAAAAGAGATGGCTAGATAGTTCTGAAGACATTACAGAAATCATAAAACATAATCTTCACAGTGCTATCAGCAGTGTCCATACGGGAATAAGCCTTGTAGAACAATAAAGATAACTGAACCATCCATTCCATTCTTTGTCTGATAATAATAATTATAATAATGAAACTTTTTATTTATAGAGCACCTTTCCCATGCTATAGTGGGTCCAAGTAGTCTTTTACATGCAGTCTTTACAGTATATAATCTATTCCAGCAGCACAGAAAGCAGGGCAGGAACCATTACATTCACTAACACAACCAAATGCATAACCTTCACTGTGTTGCTCTGCTGGCCGATATAAAAATATTTTATAACCAGTAATGGCGAATTACATGATAACGTGCAGTGAATACACTTGACTTAAGCATTCCTAGTTTTCATCCTCTTTCTCTGTACGTTTAACATTTGTTTGCTCACAGGTTGATGCGCTTGCTGATTCCTGAGCAGCTCTTCTTTTCTCCTCTGTAGCGGCCCACTTCTTCTCTTCTTTCGTCGGCATCTTTTCACGTTAAAACTGTTTAGGTCAGTGTTTGTGTTGCAATTACTTAGTATGTTTTCTTTAATTTTTCATTTAAGCTGGCACTTAAGTCTTCAATCTGCCTCAAGAATGATTTAAGATATGAAGAGGTAGGGGAAGTGACAGCGAAGCTGGTAGGGATGAGAACTGCGCCCATATGCATGCGCTTCAGCTGCAGAGAGTTCCATCCATCCATTTTCTAACCCGCTGAATCCAAATACAGGGTCACGGGGGTCTGCTGGAGCCAATCCCAGCCAACACAGGGCACAAGGCAGGAACCAATCCTGGGCAGGGTGCCAACCCACCGCAGGCTGCAGAGAGTTGATTCTACAATTAAATAAAAAGAGGAATAACATTGGAGGTCAATCATCACCCCAAAAGCGGACAGTAGACATCACGTAGTATATGTGTACCAAATTTCAGTTCAATAGGTCAAACGGTTTGCGAGCTACAGGCGATTTAAAATCCTCAACAGACAAACGAACAGCCACAGTAGCGTATTATATATAAAGACTGTTTGTGAAAGAGTTTTTAAATGGGCATTCACCATAGGGTAACTGAAATGTGGAAATCTGCATGAAGATGAATGTTTTCAGTGGTTACGTTTTTTGCAGAGCAGCCGAAAGAAGAAGAAGATCTTTAAAACCCATCTTGGTGACATATCTAGCGGTACCGTGTAGAGTTTGAACATTTTCTGTTTAGGCTATTTGACTTTTCTCCAAGCACTTTAGGTTCCCTCAACTTTCTATAGATGGGAAGGGTTTACTGTGATCATGTGATGAAAAAAAAATTCAGTACATTCAAATTAAGACAGAGCGTCGTACAGTACTGAAACTATAATATTTGAATGGTTAGCAATTGTGTTGTTTTGTGAATTGTATTTATTAAGAAATTTATTATGGCAGACTGAGAGAAAAAAATGGCGGCACGGTGGCGCAGTGGTAGCGCTGCTGCCTCGCAGTTAGGAGACCAGGATTTGCTTCCCGGGTCCTCCCTGCGTGGAGTTTGCATGTTCTCCCCGTGTCTGCGTGGGTTTCCTCCGGGTGCTCCGGTTTCCTCCCACAATCCAAAGACATGCTGGTTAGGTGGATTGGCGATTCTACATTGGCCCTAGTGTGTGTTTGGTGTGTGGGTGTGTTTGTGTGTGTCCTGCGGTGGGTTGGCACCCTGCCCGGGATTGGTTCCTGCCTTGTGCCCTGTGTTAACTGGGATTGGCTCCAGCAGACCCCCGTGACCCCCCTGTATTCGGATTCAGCGGGTTAGAAAATGGATGGATGGATGAGAGAAAAAAAATGCAATAGCTTCCATTTATTTGGTTAAAAAAGATCTCTCAAGCAAAATGCCAAGGTAGTTGTTTTCTTTTGAGTATATGATTTTTTTGACCTATTTTTGCAAAACAAAACCGTCAGGCAAGTTGTCTGGAAAATCTGAACACAGCAGTTCGTGTCCAGTGAAACAGAAGTATATCCAATGAGACTTTCAGATCATGTATGATTTAATTTCTGGTTAGTCTGCAACATGCCATCTGTTATTTGAGTAGAACATCAGTACAGAAGCCAAACATGCAGGCTGTTAGCTGATTTGATGTCACTGGAATTTTCCATGTTTTTTGAACATGGTTATATTTTCAAAGTTTTTCAACCATTTAGTTTTATGTTGTGCACACGTAGTTTTTCTGTGTGCTATTTTTATGAATTATTGTGCTGGTATTCTAAAATATGCATCACAGATTCTTGCAGCTGAAGTTTATTAATCATTTATTTATTTTCCTAATCCACTTATTCCAATTCAGTTACATCAAAATTAATTATTACACCAGAACAAATGCTGTGTTCCATTTAAACTGGCAAGACAGAATTTCTGAGTTCCAAATAGGAAGTTTCAAATGGAACGTCCCCACAAGTCAGATTTCCTACTGGGAAAGCTGGGAGAGCCTTATCAGTCTTGACCTCAGAATACAAGATGGCTGCGCCGTGCATCAACAATTAGTGAAAGCTGTAGTATAATATTGTTTATTAGCACTTCTATAAATGTCTCATTAAATCAGTTGTACACACAGTACTGCCTAATGTCTATCTGTAGACGTGTTGCTACAGTTTTTGGATACACGCACGATCAAACGCGCAAGCTTATGCATAATACAGCGTAATGTGTTTTTATGAACTTGTGCAGTAGATGTCTGCATTCCGAAAGAGCAACCACAGCAAACATTTTCCTGAAGGTGACTATACTGGTTTTACTGGAATGTGGTCAACTCAGGTGAGATGTCATTCCCAGCTCTGACATTTCCATTTCTGACGTAAATGGAATGCAGCATAACCCAAGATAGAAAACCCATCCATTTCAGGGTGCGTTTACACATATCAGTATATTCAATCATCCACATTCAGGTTAGAGTCACCAGTGAAGAAACTGAGTGTACAAAGTGGAAATAAGTGCTGATTGCATTTATAGTATGTTTTTTGCATCTATATTCAAGTTAAGATTATTATCTAAAAGAGTTCCTAAGCATTTACTGTATATTCAGTCATTATTTCTGCCTCTTCCCAAAACAATGATAGGTGAACATGCAGATTTCTGCCTCTCAAAACAAATTATTTCTTGGGTAATTTTGATATTCAGAGTAAGATATTACTTATTGTTCCAGTTTACTGAACAGTCCACATGAAGTGGTTGCCCTATACCATCCTGGTGGTACCATTGCCCATAGGAACCTTTTACCAAGCACTCCTCCATCGTTCAGATGTACAATGAATATCAAAAGACTTCATACCCTTTCTGAAAATTCAGTTTTTGTTAATGTAAAGGTTGAAATTAACATGTTACACGTTCAGTACAACCTTGTCATTAAGAATAACTGTAGTTAAATGAAAAAAAAAAATTTAAAAATAGTTATTAAAAAAAATACTTTGGTTGCTTTTGTTCCTACAAAAAAAGTAGGTTTTTAATTGTGCTCAGATACTAAATCATATTCAAAGATAATTGAACTTTGTAATTTGCAAACAATTTGTAATAGTAATTGCCAGGTGTAAAGAATGATAAGACTAGGTCAGAATAAGGTTTAGGGTCCCAGAGGATGTGGCATTTAATGCAGAAGCCCAAATGTGTAATGAGAACTGTGGCCAATTGTTAAAATGTCAACAGTTAACTAATCTCTGATCAGTACTTGGTTGAACCACCTCTTGCAGCTATTACAAGTAGCCTTTTTGAATGTGCTGTTGTTTGGACAAAATGATAGATTCTTCATTGCAAGACTTCTCAAGCTGTTCCAAGTTAATTGGGGAGTGATGGTGGACAGCAATTTTTAGACTTCACCACAGATGTTCAGTGGGGTTGTCAGGGCTTTTCCTGGGTCATTAAAGGACATCGATTTTCTTTATTTAAAGCATCTGGATTATTTCTCTAGCAGCATGCTTTGTATCATTATCCTATTGAAGGACAAACTTCATCCGCAATTTAAGCTTTCTGGGAGAGGGGAGCAGGTTTCCCTGCTGGATGTGTCTGTATTGTGCAGCGATTTTATTCATTAGTCCTGACCAGATTGCTTTTAGAAAGCATCCCCATAACATGACACAGCAATAACCAGGGTTTACAGTTGGAATAGAGTTACCAGGCTGATACTAGTGTTATATTTGCGGAAAACATACAACTTAGTTTTCGAAGCCACAAAATTTGCTTTGGAACTTGTTAAATTGTGAATTTCTTCTGTCTATGCTTCTCTATATTTATACCTCTAACTTTGAGTCCTCCATTATCTTCATTTTGATTTGCTTTGCTCTACCATACTGTTTGATCTCAGCAGGTGAGTTGGTATGGTAATGCACTTCACCTGAACAAAGTTAGTTATTTTTATAATTTACAGAGGGTATAAATACTTTTTTTTTTAAACTAAAATTTAGTTTTCAAAAAGACTTGAAAATAAAACTTTTATGACAAATCTTCTTGAAAAATAATTGTGCCAAATTTCAGCAAAATTGGTCCACTGAGAGCCTAGTGGTAGACAGACAGACAGATGGGTGGATGGATGGACAGGCAAACATAGACATACATAGTCACTGTGAGCACAGTAGGGGTTTTCACATTATATAAAAATGCACCTAAAAATGGATTGGTAGAAGGAAGTAAGCACTTTAACTTTTATTTGATGCTTTGGTATACAGTAAAATGTAAAAAAAAAAAGTAATGGCTGCTTATCAGTTAGGCAAAACCAAACCTTGTTACACACTGTATAATGTCATAACTGTTTTTGTTGTAAACAGAAATATGAGTTTCCGAGCTGAGCTGTATATATATATATATATATATATATATATATATATATATATATATATATATATATATATATATATATATATATATATATATATATATATATATATATATATATATATTTATATATAGTACCTGCGAAATAATACAGAGTACACAACACGTTTTTGCCCCATTTGGGGCTTATCAGGTATACGCAATTTTGCTTCCCTTGGTGGGGATCAAACCTCAGATGTCTGTGCATTGTGTACTCTTTGTATTAGCAGGTAATGTATAACAAATCTATGATCTGGTTTTTGCTACTGAGAGGATGTGGCAGATATCTGTTGACTGGCTGACCAACCTCAAGCGTTACCTGGTAGGTAACCACCCAGATATCAGATTATGATCAGACATATGCTTATGTTCCTTTAGTTTAGCTGGTTTATTTTGTACATAAAGGAAGGAGAGTGAAAACCTTTCAGCTTGCACTTGGTAGAATGGCACAGTTCAGCATCCATTCATAAATCTATTTTCCACAGCCAGGTTCAAGGCAGTAACCAGCTCTAGACAGAAGAGTAGTCTTATATGGGCCCTTTGTCTCCACTCCCCTTCAGCCAGAGAATTTACTCTGTAGTTGCCACCAGGGCAGTGAAGTTGGAGTTGTGGAGTTGGAGTCAGAATCAGAAGAAATTATTGGGTTACTGGAATCTGAGTCAGAAACAATTTTAACGACTCTGACTAAATGTGAATGTTAATCTAATGTGTTAAAATGTACAATTTCACATATTCAATACAAAATGATAAAATATATTATATTATATATATATATATATATACAGTATATTATATATTATTAAAAATAGATTCTCTTTTTAAATCTGTAATTTTACAGAATTGCTACAGCCTTTAAACCTGAACTATAACAAGCTGAAGTGCTAAAAAATAGCCTGATGATTCGCGCTGACAGTGCTGAAGTGACGTGTATCTTGTTTGTTATTTGCTTTCAATCACTATAGTAAATATATTTGTCTAATTACAAATAGAGAAGTCAGAGTTGTAGTCGAAGTTGCTGGTACCAGAAATTGAGGAGTCGGAGTTGGAGTCGAAGGTTTTGTGTACCGACTCCACAGCTCTGGCTGCAAATTATTATAATGTGGAAAGTGTAAGGAAACAAATGCATTAAGGAAGCTGATTGCGCACAAGGAAAACTTGCAAACTCCACATGGTGTAGCACATTGCTTACATTACTGCATTCCCATTCTCCTTGTGTAACTGTAACAGTCCCAGCTGGGATTCTGTTATATGTATTTTAAAAATCCGTTTCTCATGTTTTTATTGTGTTTGCCCTATAGTTAACACGGGAAAGAGTATCAGAGAAGAGCAGTGTGTAAAAAATGAATCGTTGTTGCTTTTGTCTATTCACAATGAAAAATATCCCTTACTGAGAAGTTAAAAGGTGACAAAAACAAATATGTGCTGAATTATATGAAAAAATGATGTAAATCTTTTCCATGTGTCTTGAAGGTCGGACGCTTTTATGTAGTAGTTATTACAGCCTCTTGCTTTTATTGTTTACTCTGTTTGCATTACATGCTTTGTTTGCTACTCATTTGTCATATGGGGATGAATGAAAAGCCGTTTTGCTGTTTGTTGAAGAACAGCCTTAAGCTTTAATGTCCATCCCAATATACAGATTTCATTTTGTTAAGGAATTCATGATTCACTACAACAATATATAGACGTACTCCTTTTGTTTTCTGATACAATAAATCAATGGAAAAAAAGTTATTTCAGCATATTTGATCACTTTATGCCTGAAGGAATTTTCACATATCAGATTAAAAGAGTATCTGAAGACAGAGCCACATGGAGGAGAGAACTGTGCCTCAGACTTGTCTGAGTACGTGTTACGTGATTACGATAATAAGCTGTTGTCTTATGTAAACACACATGCCACATCAGTGCAATGTTCTTTTAAATTCTAATGTTTCATTTTTACTTGGATTTCTTCCTTGTGATGCAGAAACCTTAAACTCTGTACTTAAAGACATTTTCTCTTAATATGCATATACATTATACTATAGGTGTTTGACCCTTCAACAGATTGTTAGAATTATTACAACAGTAGAATTATACATGAAAGAAGAATACTGGCATCCAGTCTAGGAGTGATTCTTATAATGTGCCTATTTCACCCCATGTCATTAACCAAGGAATGGACTTAACAATGTAATTCTTAAAGATAACTGATAAGACAACTTTATCTCAAAATATATTTTTTCTATTGAATTTCATGAAGTGAGAGTTTCTTACACAAATGAAGAAATAAAAAAGGATCTTGTAATTTCAGAGAGGCTTTTGAGACTCAGAAAACACAATGAATTTCATAAGTACTAATATTACTGACTTCTTTATTTCTAAGGTATTTAATGCATAATATTTTATTATTATCTTTATTTTAAAGGAAGTGTTATCATGTGATGCCACATAAAGTTGAAGCTGTGCTAGATCATGCATTGCTTCATGGTGATAAAAATGAAGTGCCTTTTCTGGGTTGGCGCCAGGTTGAAACATGCTATGCCAGGGGACAACTAAAAAAATGTCATACCTGACATTTCTGGGGAGGCTGTCTGAAAACAAGCTTAAGAAAGTGAAATATTTGTTCTGGCCATTATTTCCTGTTCTAAAGTATATATTTCCTTATTAGAACTATTTAGACCAGAATTGACCATTCAGTACAACAAGCTTGTAAATCGTATTCCTCTAGTTTCTCCACAATGACATCAAATTAAATTTTGAAGTTTCTGAAAGTCCTCTTGTCCGCCACATCACTTGGTCACTCATTTAATTATTTTATGCCCCCTGTTCGCTTCACTTGCCAACCACCCAC
Organism: Polypterus senegalus; assembly: GCF_016835505.1. NCBI lineage: Eukaryota > Metazoa > Chordata > Cladistia > Polypteriformes > Polypteridae > Polypterus > Polypterus senegalus. The sequence goes on from NC_053158.1 coordinate 191,627,633, forward strand.
CCCCGGCCTGCGCTATGCTCCAGCCACTTCGCATGTCTGCCACTTGCGTATGTAGATTTCACTTTCACCAAACAACATATCTTTTAATTCTCGCAGATAGGCCTCATCATTGGGAAGAAACACTACTTTTCCCTGATGGCAACACGAATTAGACAATCTACAAGTTTCTGACTAAATCTGAACAATATATTCGATCTCATTTCACAGTTCCATTATTTCACTGAGTAATAATTTCCGTTTGTTTGCACTAATGCGATTTTTACTATCATTATTTTGAGACTTTAGAATTTAAGTACTTTTATTATCTCTAACCTGCTCTGCATGTGTATTGCACCAACGTTTTTGAATTCTTTACGACGTTCTACTTTGTCATCTACTCTTTGTCTTTTATTTCCGGCCCTGGGCATGGTTAAATCTCTTGGCACAAAGTCTTGTCTCGCAGGACTTGAAAGTATCTCTCTCTGAAAAAGTCACGGCTCGTCCCAGGCTAAAAAGTCTTGTATAGAGAGATGTTATTTTTGTAATTTATCTCTGAGCTTTATACATTTTTTTTTTAAATCTATTAATTTTTGATTTTGGTTTCCAGTGTTTTGAAGCAATATATGTTTTGGGATTGTTGTGAGATTCACTCTTGTTGTTTATTTCTATTATGGTAGATTGGGCATCATTGATATCTGATTCGTTCTTTAACTAAAATGGTTCATGTTGTAAAAAATAGCCCGGCCACAGACAGACCCGACTCCAGATGTCCAAAACACACACACACACACATGTTTTATTCACACTATTTACAATATTTACAGATTTGGCTCAGTCCTTGTTTCTTTTGGCCGCCTCCATTCCTCTCTCGCAAGCTCCGTCCTCTTCCACCTGACTCTGGTTGTCCGAATGGAGTGAGGCGGCCCCTTTTATCTTTCCCCAGATGTGCTCCAGGTGCACGATGACGAATTTCTGGCAGCACTCCCCAGTGTGGTGGAAGTGCTGCCCTCCAGGGTTCAAAGGACCGTCCAGGCACCCAGGGAAGAATAGTGCCGATCTCCCGGTCCGTCCTTCCTACAGGCGTCCCGGCAGGGCACAATGTGTAATTAGAGTGCTGAATTTTACTGTATAGTATATATTGAATATTACCAAAAGCCATTTCGATCACAAATAAATGCTTTATATCATACACTTTTTGTGGTCTTTATCACAGTTCCTTTGTGGAGATTTTGGAGAATGTTGTTTCAGGGCCACTTGTAGGGTTATTTGTTAATTGCCAAGCTTTGCAACATTTTACACACATGAAATAGAATGCCTATCCATTTATAAATATTCTGTTTCAGTTTTTTTTTCCATGTCATATTTGCAGAGAATCAAAGGTTATTTCAGCAAGCGCAAGCACTGTAGGGCCAGATAAATGCACTTAGTTGTCAAAATCACATACCATAAATGTTTCTGCTCTAAAGGGCACTCCCAGTTTATCTGAAGATCCAAAATAAGAAGAGTAACAGCTGCACAGGATTGGCCTTTAATGTTAGGTACCTCACCTGGAAAAAACGTTGAACAAGTAGGTAGGTAGATAGGCCTTATAATCTCTGAAAGTAAATTTGTTTGCAGCAAGACATAAAAAAGTATATTTTCCAGTCTGATCTCACACCTAATATTTACAACAGTAAAAATAAAGAATTCTTGAAGTGTAATGTGTTATTTGTCATACCAATTCAATCTAATTAAATCCTGTGGTTTTATTTTTTTATTTTGGGTATTGATGTCAGGTAATACATCGGGAAAGAGTTTCATACTGCTTGCAAAAACTAAACATGAATGTAGCTTTTCCTACCAGAAAAATCTGTCCTTCCATTTTATGAATCCTGTAACAGTAAGGCAGGCAGTGACTCATAGAGTAGCCAGTGCTATCTGTCTTACTATTAAAGCCCTCGTAGTTCATTGTTGGCCTTGAGCGTCCAGAGCCATTCCTGACAACATCTGATACAAGACATGAGCTCAACCTAAATGGGTCAGCCAATCCAAATTATTTGTCATCCAAATAATTTCACTGCAACTGCAATCATTTTCTTTAATACTATAATGCTGGTTTATAAAACAAAATACAGGGCTATTCAAAATTAAAGAACAGATTTCAAAAATTTATTTCAAACAAACTGTATAAGACATAAACATATTCCGCACCTCACTGGATAGAGGAAAGTTCAAAGTTTGGTCCTATGGTCCTTGAGGTTGCATGCACTCAACATGAGCACAATGTGTAGCATGACAAACATCAAAATGGTAGACCATTTCTTGCCACACCCAAGTCATCTGGTTCCTAGTTGCTGAATTCACAGCTTCCTCAATTCAATTTTGCAAATTTTGAAGATCAGTGGGCATAGGTGGAACAAACACTCTTTCTGTATTGTACCCCTATAGATAAAAATTGCAGGGCCTAAGGTCTTGAGACCTGGGAGGCCATAGATGATGAGCAAAATCCTGTTGTCCACATCTTTCAATCCATCGTCCTGGAATGGTGAATGGTGTCGTTCAGGTAACGGCGGACCTCCAAGTGGAAATGAGGCAGGGCACCATCTTGCATGAAAGTGAAGTCACTGAAATCTTCTTGAAGTTGAATTTTTAAACTTTGAACTTTCCTCTATCCAGTGATGTGCGGAATGTGTTTCTGTCTTATACAGTTTGAAATCAATTTTTGAAATCTGCTCTTTCATTTTGAATAGCCCTACATTAGACAGTATAAGGCATAAATTAATAGATCGATTTCACTTACATATATTTAAGTTATTTAACTTTGACAAATCTATACTAATAAAAGGCAAAGCCCTCACTCACTCACTCACTCACTCACTCACTGACTCATCACTAATTCTCCAACTTCCCATGTAGGTAGAAGGCTGAAATTTGGCAGGCATATTCCTTACAGCTTACTTACAAAAGTTGTGCAGGTTTCATTTCGAAATTCTACACCTAATGGTCATAACTGGAAGGTATTTTTCTCCATTAACTGTAATGAAGTTGAGCTGGAAAGACGTGGGGGCGGAGTTTCGTGTGACATCATCACGCCTCCCACGTAATCACGTGAACTGACTGTCAACGCAGTATGTAGAAAACCAGGAAGACCTCCAAAAAGCGCTTAAGACATGCATTATATAATTGAGAAGGCAGCGAAACAATAAGAAGCGAGCGAGTGACATATACTACCATATTCATGAGTGCTGCTACCTCGGAAAGAAAGCAAGGTGTAAACCTAAACTTTAAATTAAGTTCATAGACAGGCTACCGCTGGCGTTTCACATGCCCACAGGTAATGCGGGATACAAGTTTAATGAGAGGACGCAGGATATAAACGAGAGTTTTGATCACTTTGTAACTAAGTTAAAATTGTAGGTGAAGGGGTGTGCTTATGCAAATTCCGAGAGACTGTGTTTGTGGGGGATTGACAGTTAAGGAGGGTTGGGGAATCGCGTCATCATCTCCCCTCCCATTTACCTCATTTCGCTTTGAGCTGAGCTCCGCGGCTAACGCCGTCTTCCGAAGCAACTTCGTCACACTGCCATCAAATACTCACAGAAAAATCCACAAGTTAATACACACGCTGTCTCTAGAGTTCTAGAATCCTCCAGGCACGACTTACAAAAGGTTACATTGACAATCGTGTTACGTTATTTTTAAAATCTTTCCTTTTCTTAGCACAAGCACAGCTGAGAAGCTTTGATGCATGTGCTCCATAACGCTTAAAAATAATGCATTTAATCACACTTTGCATTACAAGCAAAGGGAGCTTTTGTCAATGCATGATTTCCTGGTACACCGATTACATTGATCAGCGCATCCCGATTCATTTTACCCTCGCACCACCTTAGTTTGAGAAGAAGTATGAAAAATATGAGGTTAACACAGAAAACAGATCACCAATTCAAGCTTTATGAATAATCGATTCGCCATCAATAATTGTTTTGGTAAAGCCATGTAATCCTTCCATTTTATAATTTTTCCGCCACTAGCCATGATTAAATGAACGGTAAAAAGTAAGAGCGCGAGGTGACTTATTTAGGCAGGAATATATATGACAGCAACACTCATGACAATGTCAATCATGTTACGCTATTATTAAAATGTTTCCTTTTCTTTTCATTACTTCTTTAACACACTACTTCTCCGCTGTAGGCGCTGGTATTTTGAGAGATATATATATATATATATATATATAATATATGAATGACCTCCAAAGAGCGCTGAGACTTTTGATATCATGAACGTGTGTACAAAAGGGGTCTCCTGCCCAGCAAAAGTCGAGCAGCCAGCGCGCGCGCGTAGCTGTGCCAGCCTTTGAGACGCTGACTGCGCTTCTGCCTTAAGTCAAAGTGAGCACTTTTAATTTTTTTCTTCCTCCCCCTGCGCTATAGCCCAGACAAGTGCAAACACGGGACCCCTTTTCTACACCACGGCAAAATAATATTAAGGCGATTCACACTTTCTTTTGCACGTATACGATTATGAGGTCCTCAGCTTGGATTATGAAGATACGCACAGGAGTGGAGGACTGACAGTGCCATCACAGCCGATTAATGGCGGGACGCCTCACCAGTCTACACAAGACCCACCGCGACTGTCCCCAAAAGGCGATCATAACGTCAACGAACACATCTCTCTATACTATATAAAAGAAAAAGGCAACTTTCCTTTCTTTACACCTTTTGTCCTTTTATCCCAAACCAAAGCCTTTCTCTCTTAACACTGCAGAGGACACAAAACTAATTTTCTTTAAATGCCGGTAAGGCACATTACCAGAGGCAAGTATACATATACAAGTGACCGCACAAAGTTAATATTGATTAATTCATTGATTAGTGATACTCATTTGCTTTATTAGTGAGTGCAGATTTTCAATTGCACTTCTTTCCTTAGAGCTAACACTATTTGTTTTTATGTTGCTAAGTGATGGTTTTCTACCATGCTGGTTCTGATTTCACACTGACTGTCAGTTTTACAAGAAATATGTGAATGGAGGCAACACTTTGACATGAACAATGTCCTCTGTAAGCTCAATTTGTGGTGTTTTGCTTTGTTTGGTTTGTGAATAATCTGAGTTCAGATGAACAGGTCTCATTTAGTTCAATAAAACCCACTTTGTCTAATTAGACTGAATAACATCATCTATTAAACTGAAATCCATCAATAATGTGAAGTCTGTTCTTCCAGTTCTTAGTTGCATGATACTAGAGTATATCCCACTAACATCAGGAGCAAGGCAGAAATCAGTTCTGTACATCGGTGTATATATTTCATACACTGGCAGTGAAAAGTAGAATCCCTTTGAATAGTAAGGTGCTGAATAGTTGCAGTCTTTGAACTAATCACAGTCTCTCATAATTCCCAGTTACAGTAATGTATGACTGATTCAGTTCAACCAATCAATCCATCAGTTATTTTAAGTTGCGTCATCACAAGTCTCTTTACACGGTTGATGACAACACACTGTAGCATTTAACAAATTTTAATAGTACAGCAAAATGTCAGAATTCAAGCTTGCTTTATTTTAATAATAAACAATTAAATCTTGATAATGAACACATGATTACAAAATAAATGTAAATGTAATGGACCATCATTCTATAATACAAACCAGCTCAAGACACTCCACAGGTATTGCACTTAGGATCACATATATTAAAGACTGACATGTTAGTTTTAATGGTTTAATGTCCTCCAATAAAAAAAAACCTGATGAAATATTGTTTTTCTGTTCCTGAAATTGTTTTTTTAACATTTTAACTTTATTTGTTCATTTTCCCTATTTTGAACAAACCAATCGCTTCATTCATATTTATATCTTACTGTGCAGGTTCGCTACCAGTTCTTTTCATCAGTCTTCACTTTGCCATTTTACCAGTCTTACTGAAAACCACAAAGTAACTGTACATAATAAATGAAATTAAAGAAATCCATAAAAATGAACACTTTGAAAGGAGAGCATATTTTCGGACACCACAAAAACCACAAGAGAACATATTTATTAAGAACATAAAATAAATTACAAATAAGAGAAGACCATTGAGTCTTTCTGGATTGCACATTTCAACTGACTAGCTTCAGATGGGGTGAATTATTCCTACAGTTTACTTTAAGTCAGTAGCACATACTGCTTTTCTCCTTCTGAAATAATAGAACAGATTTCAGGATAAAGTATTGGTAATATTTTTCATCCTTTAGCCTCATTTGTTAATGTTTCATAAATGCAGTAAACGTATGAATTTGAATATGTTACTGAAGTCTAATTTGGTCTTGATCAAAGAAAAGTGTTGTGTTGGAATGTAAAGTGTGGGGCAATATGAAAGAACGATGACACATAAATTTAATCATCATGTCTGTTTTTAAGGAAATATACACTAGAGTGGTTGTACTAGTTAATGAGGGCAAAAAAACTAGAGAGTGTGGTGCACTTGCTATATAAATAAAATGTGTTATTATTATTATCTATGGTTACCAACTCCCTGCCTTGGGTTTACTCTACTTTTACAGAGTAAAATATAAAGCAATTGAAATCTTATCGAAAAACAGCTATGTCTTTACACCTTCTCACATTAGTCATGACAAGTGAAGATCTACCAGATTTCATGAATGTTCATATCCACATCTTGTCCTTAAGAGTCTTCGGAATTAACGTCATGAATATGTTTAATGTGTTATTGTATGAGAAGTTGTTGGGGAATGATAATTACCATGGCGTATATTTTTAAAAATGTTTATATTGATTTCTTGTAACTGACATCATTATGGCAATTAAGACAATTCATGCTTCATTTGGATGAAATTAAATTTCTGCAATTTCTAATATAGGGTCACACATGTCCTCGACACATATGTACTGTTTATGGAAACAGTAATCAGGTGAACACTAAATGGTTATCAACTTCAAAGCAAGTGCATAATTATTTTTGGTTTTAAGGTTGTATTGTATTGTTAAGAATATACTACATCTAACATATTAGAATATTCTTTTAACTGTGTGTTGTGAACATATCATTTTACAGGAAACCTGGTGAAAACATGGACAACAGACTAATGAAAAGCCAAATCCAGAAAAAAAATCTTAACATTCTAGATTCTTCAGCACCCATTAAAGGTAGGCATAAAAATATGTAAATAAAACAATTAAAGTTAATAAAGAAATGGATGACATGCATATGGCCTTTAGCATTATAGCTTTCTTATTTTATGTGCATTGTACAATGTGAATCTCTTATCAGCTCTGTCGAGTCTGACAAACATGAGGAAAATATGAAAGTGACCTGACAAATGTAGTCAAACTGATTGGACAGCTGTAGTGATTGCTGGATAGATTAAATTCAACTTATATGCACCGTTAGCTACGTTACCTGTCAAAGGCAAGTAATAGAGTAATTCAAAAATATTTGATATTTGATCTCTTTTGCCTCAGTTGTACTGTCAGCATTGCTCCTATTACAGTCTGCCTTGGTCAGTCTCTCTTTTCTCAGTCGCATTCTCATAAAGCTTCACATACTATGTCATTTTGAGGTAGTTGCTCCCCTCATGTCTGCTTTTTGACTACCGCCAATTGAAGACAGGCCTCCATTACCAACTGTAAAAACAATGTTCGTATTCTTGCAAAAACTTTCTGTGTTTGAAGGTGACACTCAGTGTTCTTCCTGTACCATTCCTCAGTATCTTCATGTGTGTCACACTCTCTTGCCCGGCGCTTTCTGTCTCAAAACTGACCAATCAATTCAAAGCCAAACTGAGATTGCTTTGGGGGACTGGACTCACATGCACACACGCACACACATACACACAGATTGTTCCATCTTGTTATACAGGGTGTCCCAAAAGTCAGTATACACTTCCTTTTTTCTAACATGGCCACCGTTACTGGGGAAAATTACCTGGAGATGCTGCAGGAGTTTGCTGTGCCACAACTTCAAGTGAGGAGTGACCTTGCTAATGTCTTTTTTCAACAAGATGGAGCCCCTCCCCACTTTGCCAGGTTAGTCAGAGATTTCCTGAACATCAAGTTTCCTGACCGATGGATCGTTCGAAGGGATCCCCTTGAATGGGCTCCATGCTCCCCTGACCTTACACCTTGTGACTTTTTTGTGGGGCTATATCAGAAGCAAGGTGTATGCCACTATGCCCCGTAACCTGTCACAGCCTGAGGAAAGGATCCGCACAGCCCGCAGCGAGGTTGGAGAAGAGGTGCTGCAAAATGTCGGAGAGGCTTGCGTCCAAAGGTGGCTGAAAGTTGTCAACAATGGAGGCACTCATGTGAAGGTATACAACCAGTCTTCAAGTCGTTGTAATGTGATCGCAAGCCTAGCAAGTAAAACTGCAACGACTCCTTTGTTGATGCTAGAAATATTAATAAACTCAGTTTCTTGTGTACTTTTTAGGAATTCATTAAAAATGTATAGTGACTTTCGGGACACCATGTATAATACCTATGTAACCATCAGATTAGAATCCTCATTTAAACATTTTCTTTCAGTTCAAATAATAATAAAACAGTAAATAGTTAAGAAAAACATGGTGACTCAATGGTTAATATTGCTGTCTTACATGTCCAAGGGAGTTGGTTTAAATTTTACAGACATTCGAGCAAAAGACCAGGGGCCTCATGTATAAACAGTGCATACACACAAAAATGTTGCGTAAGTCTGTTTCCACATTCAAATCGCGATGTATAAAACTTAAACTTGGTGTAAAGCCACGCACATTTCCTTGGTAGCTCATACCCTGGCGTACACAAGTTCTGTGTTTGGTTTTGCAGACTGGCGGCACCCAGCGTCAAAGCAGTGCTACTGTTCCAGTGTGGTTTCCCTTTCTTTTTTAGATGAACATCCCTGACGGGGCTTTATAAGTACACTGAAATTAACTGCATATTGTTTATTAGTTTAATGCATCTGATTGTAACCTGTAACAATATAATGGTCCACGGAATGGCCAAACTATTCCAAATACCATAGCTGCTTTAGCGTTGCTACTCTCACTGCACCTTCTTTTTCTTCTTTCAGTTGCTCCTGTTAGGGGTTGCCACACTAGATCATCTTTTTCCATATTACTCTCACTGCACCACACGGAGCAGCTGATCGGAAAGAGAATTATCGGTATACAGCAATCAAGCACATGCTGCCTCAGCCATGCTGCCTATTTGTACTGCTCTCACACGGCAAACACTTCAAAACCTTTCCTGTACGGACCTTGCGGTTCAGAAACAGTTTCATTCCAAGAACTATAAACGCACTCAATCAGTCCATCAAGTGCTCCTTATAGAACTGTTTCTACTTATAAGTACAATCACCTCACTGTAAACTTGCACTACAGTTATAATATTGCACAACCTGAGCCACTTTATAAAGTGCGTATTTACATATGATACATATGATGATAATATCATTTTTAAGATAAAATGCAGCAAAATGTTTATTATATTATACAGATAAAACAGAGCTGATTGTGTGGCGATTGGGTATTTGGAGAAAGAAAAGTAAGGACAGGAATTTCAATGTTAGTAAGAATCTGCGTTTGAAAGAGACAGTACTGCTGCAATAAATTATTTCATCGAAAGAGACAGTACTGCTGCAATCACTCGCTCACTGCGCCACCGTGTTCCCATGTTTAATAACATGCTTTAACTCCTATCATCATGAAAATGATATCAAGTATACATCTCAGTATTTTAATTATTCAGAGAACTGTAATATCACGAATGTAATAGATTCTGTGTCCTGTCAGAGGAAGAAGCATGTAGTGATTCACACACATAGAGCACATAGAAGATCAAATACAAAACAAAGCATTTAACATGCTACTTTAGTTACAATGGGATTTGAGAAACTAGTAAATTAAATGATTTTAATGTGAAGTTTATGATTTTCTACTTTAATGACAAAATAAACTACGTGATTAAAGTGGAAATTTCGAGATTAAAGTTGACATTTCATGTTTTTTTCCCCACTGTGTGCCAATTTTTTTTTTCTCTGTACCCTAATAAGCTTTCATATGACACTCAGACGGTGGGCTATGACTTGCCTTTTTACCGGGACTTTGATATCTGACAACTTCTTTTTTATTTCGACTTTCGATGTGCGACTTTGTGAACTTGAGCTTTCGAGTTTCTCTGACACTCTATGTCACTTGATCAACTACCTTTTGTTGTTTATTCCACTGTTTAAACCAACAAATAGTACATTTTTCCTTGCCTCAGCTTGGTATTCACTGAACTTCTTTTATTTCCCCCCCCGTGCTTTTGCCATTGCCTTTTCACAGAATGCTGAGCTTAAGGGCTATTGTTTTGCATTTTCAAAGAGGCGTAATTGGGGCGGGACAGCAGGCGCGTGCACATGTGTTACTTTTCACGCTGACTGGGTTTTATGTAGTGGAAGAACGTGGAAGTTGACTTTCGCACAGATTTATGCATCTGGATTTTTTTGTGCGTAAGCACATTTCTGCTTTTGTGCTTATGCCATGTTATAGTGTGAATTCTACGCACAGCGTTATGCATGAGGCCCCAGGTCAGGTTCTACTCCTGTCTGCTAAGAACAGAAATATGAGGATACAGTGTACAAGTGATCAGAAAAACTATGTAGTTGAAGGCTGAAAAAACGTGGGGTAGAACTGGGTTAGGAAATGGATTGATGCCTGGATTGATAGTCTGAGGAATCTCAATTTCTTTTGCGGTATGGTATGCAAACGGTTGGATCGGAATTTGGTCTTTGGTCATTAATCTATGGATCCATCTTTCTTTATGCCCTGCAGTCTGTGAGTGGTATTAGAATGGTGGGTAAAATATCTTCTAAACAAACATGGAAAGCACACCTGAATCTTTGCATATGCACAGGTATGAAACAGTGAATAAAACATTCTCATTCCTCACTGCTGAGAGGGATGCCTTCAATCAACAAACCCAACAATATGGATCTCAGTAGGTTCTTTTATAAAAAACATTTTCTTACAACATGGAAGTTTACATGTCAAATTCTGTTTGGTATAACAGACTTAGATGCTTCATAAACTTGCTATTAAAAATTCTTTTTAAAAGATAGGCCTCGTTACAAAAAATCAAATTGCTTGTTCTTTAAAATTCTAAAAAGATAAGTCATTATACCAAAATCAGTGAGCTCTTACATAGATTTTTAAAATGCAATTTTACGGTGGTCAACCGTGGAGAAGCATATTGCAGTCGTTTTAAAAATAATAATAATAAATATAATAAAGAACTTTTGTATAATTGCAAATTTTTTGCAGAACTGTAAGAATTTTAATTTAATTGGATTTATGCAAGTACTCCATATTGTATTCCACTTCATCAATGAAGCATCCTTTTATTACCTTGCTAATACAGTTTCTGGAATATGAAATCATTCACATGATGCGAGTTTATTGAGGAATCATACTCGTTTATATCTTCTTTCATTTTTCATTTCAGTAAATATGACATACATTCATATGCATTACCCCGCTACAAACACTGCCGCATTCAGTTAAACATTTATACATTTACATGTGCGTTACACTTTTGACTGAAGAAGGAGCTAGATTAACTTATTATATGCATTGTATTGATTTTCTCATACATTATACAATACATGATAATATATTTAAATTCATATTATACAGCTCAAACTCTGCAGTGCTTCATGTTGTTTTGAGAATAAAGATAATGTTATAAATTTTTTCTTACAGCTAGCCTAAGGAAGTTTGGCAATCGTGATTGAGAGTTTGATAGTCATATTATTTGTAGTTTCCTGTTCAAAATGACAAGATAAAAAATGTATTAGTATTTTTTAACAGTACATGTGCGGCATTTGTGGCAATAGTCTCCACTATAACGCGTCCTAATGTGTGTGTGTGTGTGTTTTTAATATGGGGATGGGGTGTGGATATAGTGGTTGTTGCAAGTAATACAATTGGCTTCTGTGGGACCATATTAGATGTTGAGAGCACAGTTCATAAGGAACATCATATTCCCTGTGTATTGTATAATGTCCAGTAAAACTGACTGCTGGTTCACATGTAATACTGGGCTATAGTGACAAAAGATACTTCATCACAGCCACAATGACACGTAACATGGTGAGGTACCATTTTGAATTAATTCATGCTTTTCACTTAAGGTGAAAAGAACAAATGCAGTAGCAATGTGTGTATTCAAAGGCAAACATTTAGAAAGATTTCCCAACTCCTTTTTCCTTCCTGATGATTATGGGTATAAAGGAGAGATGTCTTGTAGGTTTTATTAGACCCTCTTGCATGCCACAGTTTAAAAGATTAATTTAAAGGATTTTGAACTCTGTGAACTCAACAGATCTGGAAACTTTATCCACCAGTATTTCCTTTTCAGATTGCAGTATGTGAATTGAATACCAGCTGATGCATCATGGTGTTCAGTTCATTTGGATGACTAAAGGAGTACTACACATTGTATTATCTTGTGCAGAGTTTATATAAGATGTACAGATCTCTTTGTCATTCCTGTCGAGTGCACTGAGTTCACTGCATGAATCCTAAATGCAGAGGATGTAGCCAGCCCACATCCACAACTCACAGGGCAGACAAACAGATGTTTCCAGTTGATTTTGACTTGAACATGCACACCATGCATATTAATGTCTTCCCTCTGGTGCTGTAAAGGTAATTAATTTAGATGTTTTTAGTTCTTCTATGTATCTACTTCAAGGTATTTAGAGCAATGCCATTAAAAATTTCCAGTTATATTTTGCCTTGTGTCATTTGTTAGTGTTGTAAAATACTGGTAATATGGCGCACTGCTGTCTCTTACATCCAGGCAATAAGAATTTCATTCCTGGCCTGGTCTCTGGATTTATGGGAAAGAACTCATGCAGACAGTTTTCTTCACCCAACTCAAAAACATGCACATTATGGTAATTGTTGAGTCTAATTTAATCCTGTATGACTGAGTATAGATGTGCCCTGCCAAGAAATCTTTTAATCTTGTCCTGTCCAAGACTGGTTCTTCCCTCTGTTTTACCATGACCCAAAAAATTGGACTACAGAACTACAGTAAATGAATTGATGATCAGCAAAGTACTTTGCCCAATATGAACACTGTATTTTGATGTTATAGCCTATTGCAACTGTCTACTATTGCAAATGTATTTAATATATACAGTGATAGCTTCAAGCTATGCTGTTAAAACCTTTCAAAGTTTCAATGCCTTGCTCTGTTCTTCATTATGTCAGGGATCTTGTGCTTCCAGCTAAGGGCTTGTAATTCATTCAACCAGCCTTCTTACTTATGACATTGCAAATCATAAAGTGATGCATCGCTTTTAACAATGAAGATATTTAATCTTGCCAGTTTCTAAATAATATTCCCGGTGCACTTTAGTAGCTGGAAGCTTTGCTACAATCAAAAGTGATGGTGGGTTTTTATATCAGCATTTCCTGCTTCATGCAGCCTCTGGTGGACACTGACATTTTCTGAATGAATCATATAGTAAGAGTATATTGTATATACAGTATTTGTGTTGTGAAATGGTAATCTCTTCAGTTTAGTTTATGATGTTTTTCCATTCATCATCTCTATTTTATAATTATTTTTTCATACACAAAAATAAATGTTACATACATATAGGGAGGATTTCTTTTTAATTCTTCCCTACTCTCTAATGTAGAACAGTTTAGTTAGTGATCTCTAAGTACTTAAATAAACGTGTCTTTTAGCATTGTGCCTGTTTGATTTTAGAAGGTGTCCTTTATGGTTAAATTATATTGTATTATGTTCTTTTGCTTGTGTTCTTATATGCTTTCATATCGCATTAACCAAATTTAACATAGATTACCATAATGCAACAAATTTCACTCCTGTTTGAGAATTAAATATTAAATTATCTAGCTGATGGAAATGAAACTCTACCCTTATAACAGAAATTAAGGTAATTATTACCACATTACATCACCAAAGCTTTTGGAATGTCATTTATTATTAAAAACAAATATGACTGAAAATAGTACAGATTATTCTTAGACATTTTAAATATCGACAGTATCAGGTGTGTTTATGTGTATTCTATGTTTTTTTGTTGTTTTTGTTAACTTTTAACTATTATTTTCCATGTATTTTTGTGATTACTGTTGGTTTTGTGTAATATTCTGTAAGTACGTACTGTCCCATTAAATGTGCGTCCATTCCTTGTGTTCTGTGGGTGGAGCCCAAAGAGACTGGTTCACCCTGATGTCACCCCTTAGGGCACTGTCACCCCCCTTTATATTATGATGGATCACAGGGTGTCCTTCAGGTTGTCATTGAAAGTTGTGCAAGTTCATTATTGTAAGTATTGTGTTCATTTGATTTTTCTTGCTTTGTGGCTTTCTTGCCTTGTTTTTATATTCAGAGTATTGGATTACAGATTGAATGTGTTATCCTTGGGTTGCCTCTTTAGGCAAATACTTTTTGCCCTTTTTCACTCTTTTTTTTCTTTAACTATTTTATAATATACAGTGATCCCTCGCTATATCACGCTTTGACTTTCTTGGCTTCACTCCATCACGGATTTTAAATGTAAGCATATCTAAATATATATCACAGATTTTTTGCTGGTTCACGGATTTCTGCGGACAATGGGTCTTTTAATTTATGGTACATGCTTCCCCAGTTTGTTTGCCCAGTTGATTTCATACAAGGGACGCTATTGGCGGATGGCTGAGAAGCTACCCAATCAGAGCACGTATTACGTATTAAATAAAACTCCTCAATGATATACGATATGCTTCCCGCACAGTGGCTGTTTGCTTAGAAGATACGGATGCTCCTCTAAAAAATGCAGAAAGACTACCTTCACATTGATCCCTTCATTGCGGCCGCTTTATCGTGGTGCTTCGCATACTTAAAAGCCCAACAGCCCTATTGATTTTTGATTGTTTACTTTTCTCTCTCTCTCTCTGACATTCTCTGCTCCTGACCTGCACTCCTTTGAAGAATATGGTTTCTACTTTGCGGATTTTCACCTATTTGGAATGAAACCCCCCGCGATCGAGGAGGGATTACTGTACTCTTAATTTATACTAGGGGGCTTTGCCCCCTTCTCGCTTCACTCACCTTTTGTGTTTGTGTGTGATGGACTTACATTGCTGTTTAAATAATACAGTATCCTAACATTTTACATTGTCAAACATGGTTAACCGTATTCAGGGTCACAGGGCACTAAGGTTTATTACAGAAATGTTGCATACTAGCTAGGAATTACTCCCCACAAATGTGGCAACAGTCCATTGCAGAATTTATTAACGCACACACTCTATTTACAGTTGTCAATTACCCCAACAGATTTGCCTTTTGTAGGGCAGGTAAATGTGAAGAATCTGGAGAAACCCCTGCACAGAGAGAAGAAGAATGTGCAAACATTACACAGACAGAGATAGTGGCATGGTATGAATATCTGAGCATCCTGGTTCATGAAGTACTATATCACAATGGCAGTACTGTGACACCAAGCAGCTCCTCAGTAGGAGTATAAATATTAAAACTGTGTAAATATTTAAATAATATTACATTTAGCACTGTTCATTTGAATATTTGAATCTGTGATAAGAAAATGTGTAATTTTATTTGATTCAAGATTGAGCACTTTCTCATTATTTGTCTAGTTGTAAACTGAGCAAACATTATTTTAGATTATTCTTTTTCAGGCTGTCTGTGCATTTGTTACAGACGTCTGCTCTTCCTAAAACTGAGTAGATTGCACTTTTAGTTTCTGTAAGTTTCATTTTAGTTCTTGCAGTAAGAGAGCCTTTTAAGCTGTAGATGCCTGATCAGTTTTTCAATTTCGATTTTACAGAATCGTAACTCCAAAATGGTATTTGCATTTGAATGAGGCTGGTAAAGTATTACAATTTCAAAGTAAAGGGACACCAGAACACCATTAGTTTCATTTTTTTTTCTTCGTATATAAGCTATTCTTCCTTATGCTTTTCATCAAGGGTATGTGCTGTGTAAGAATCATTTATGCATATACTTACTGTGCAAAAAAAAAAACTGAGCAGAAACTGCATCAAATTTCCTATTCCTACTTCCTCCAGACATCGAATTTTGAATAATCTGTCCAGTTCTGAATAGCTGACACTGAGAGAACCAGAGAGCTAGTACAGTACGTTTGAATACACTGCAGGAGTTCATGGGGGGGAGTTCTCCAAGATTCTGGTCTCTTACAGTTCATTTGATTGGAATCATTAAATTGGCTTTGTGCAAATATGTTTAGATGTGCTTGAATTATTTTATGGCTAAGGCTTATATGTATTTTCCTGCTTATTGTTTATGTTATTTTTAAATTGCTATTTTTCACGCTTTGTGTCATTTCTGTTTTGTTTGTTTATTGATTGATATTTGTGCATATTTGTGTCTTTAAGTATATGACATATTTTGTATTTTCAATTGGTGGAACCACCAATCGATGAGATAACACTGATGTCACAGCTTCTGGGACTTCCCTCACTCAGCCTTTATATTGAGGTAAAGGAAAAGATCCCAGCAATGGCCCATTAAGTGTTCTCAAAATTTTTGTGAGTATTGTTTCCCTTTGAATTTTATTGTTTTTCCTTCTATTCTTGGATTACTGCTTCTGCATTTTGTGTTGGGACTAGTTCACCTTGTATTGCTTTAAATCATTTTTGCCTTGTTCTAATCAATATGCCTTGTTTTCTGTTTTTCTTATTATATTCTTGATGTAAAACGATACTTGTTTGGCATTGTTTATTCAAGCCAGAGGTCTGATGGTTCCTTTCTCTTAAAAGGTATTTTTGTATACATCTTGAACATTTGAGATATTTTGAACTTCATTCCAGCTCTCCAGCATTGGACTCATGCAGGGTGCAACCTGCCTGTGGAGCTTGGATGCTGACTGTGTAGGAGTGAAACTACATCTGGGCAGGTCGATGAAGGTCCTGGCCTCCTTTTGTAGAACTGTTAAGAGATCTCACACCCTTTCGCCATGTTTGTATCACATTTATACCATGAATGTATACTGTGAATGACTGGTAATCTGGGATTGCTTCCTGCTTGAGACCTTTTGTCTTTCTAATGTCAAGCCAGAACACCCCTAGGGATGTCTTGTTGTTGTTGATGGACTTTTCCATGTTGCTTTTTCAGTTTATGGAGACATTTACAAATACTACTTCCTACTAAATGAAGTTATTACCTATTAAATATGTGTTGCTATATTTCATTTTTTGAGTTACTAAAAAATGTTTTATATAATTCTTTTGACTTGTTCACTGCAAAAGTCATTCTATTCTCTTTTTAAAATTTATGGGAGTGTAGTTGAGGATTAACAAATTGGTGGGTATTTGTTTGCTTTCATACTGAAATAGACCTTCATAAGATGTATTGATGCAAAATGCCACATTGAATTTGTCTATACAGTGAACCCTCGTTTATCACGGTTAATCCGTTCCAGACTCTACCGTGATAAATGAATTTTCGCAAAGTAGGATTCTTTATTTATAAATTGAATATTTTCGCAGTTAGAGTATAGAAAACCTGTTTACGACCTTCTAAATATGTTTTTTAACATTATTAGAGCCCTCTAGACATGAAATAGCACCCTTTAGTCACCATTACACTCGTATTACCCAATATATTAGACAAAAGAACAGTAAATAAGACATATTAGACGTTACAAATATATTATTACTAGGCTCACACAACTTTTAAGGCGACCGACTTTTATCCTCAAATTGTGTGCGCTCCATGTGTACATCAGGCATGTAAGTGTAGGGAATGAGAACATCAAAGTGCCCATTCATAACATCTCCCGAAAACCTACGTTTTTTTTTATCCCCTCGAGTGCCTGTCCAAAGTCGTACAATGTCAGCCCGAATCTGTACCGCTAAAGACGGAGTTTCACGAACTAAATAAGCTATAGCTGAAATAAGCAAGCACCATCTCCCCTGATATTTACTACACGGTGAGGCATTTGTACTCCATCAACATTAATTATTTCCAGAGACATAATTTTGTCTATTTTTCCAGCGCATCGCGCACAAAAGCAAGGGAACAATGGGAGCACCAGAACTCTGCTCACGTCGTGTCGCTTCGTACCGCAAGTAGTAAGTCTGTGATAAGCGTAATACCGCTATGCTTTGCACTCACGGGACGGAAGGACAATCCCGACCGATTTTATGTAGTAGATTATTGTACTGTACATTTAATTACACACACACACACAGTTCTTACTCACAACCACTAACCTATGAAGGCACGACCTCAGTAGGAGAGTAGGTGGTGCAGTATCTTCAGCAGGTGCGTCATTGTCTTCTACCGCTGAAGGAGTACTAGGAGTAGGCAGTGGGTGTGCGGCTGAAGAACATCTTGATAGGCAGTTGCTGGCGCTGTCTTTTCATATGCATGAGGAGGCTTTTGTTGGGTATTGCCATTTTTGATCGTATTCAAGAGTTTCACCTTCTCCTGGATAGTAAGCATCTTCCTCTGGCGCTTAGTTTTATTGTCAGAAGGCTTAGGAAAAGCAGCATGTTTAGGAGCCATCGTGGGGCTTAGATTAAAGTTCTCAGAAAGCGTATGCATAGTGACGTAAGCGTGTATGAGAAAAAATTGCAATAGAGTGAAGCCGCGAAAGTCGAAGCGTGATATAGTGAGGGATAACTGTATTTATAAATTAAAATGAGGAGATAAGACAGACATAAAACTTGTAGGTGTCAGTGAAGAAAATTATATACAGCTAGGGGTTCCCCCCTGCTCGCTTCGGTCGCCAGCCACTTCGCGTCTCTGCTGCTCATGTTGTGAAGAGGGGGCCTGAACGCACCCCAAGGAGACGCGGTTGCTCCTCCGAAACCCCCTCTTAAATGGTGATACAATGGGAAACAAATCCAGTTTTTTTTTTTTACCTCCTCTTTGCTTGATCAGCTGCTGGCTTGCTGCTGCTGTGGTGCTGCATGATCTGCATCTTGTGTAGCGCTTCAAGCATTTAAAAGCCTGTATAGCAGCTGTTCTACTGCTTGTGTTTTATTTTATCATAGATTTAAAAAGCCACAACTCTGATCCTTATGCCTTCTTAACAGTTATTATAGGAAATGTTTGCATATAACATGCAGTTTGAATATATCCGACTACCTAAAACCCTTGTGGTCCCCAGCCCTGTAGGGACCCGTGGCCACCGCCAGGCGGCGCCCCTTTGCCTAATTATCCCGGGGGGAAGACTTTGTGTGGCGCCCGGAGAGCTGCCAGGAAGGCAGCCGACACTTCCGCCACGCTGGGGCGTGGCTAGAGAGCAGATGCCGGAAACACCTGGGGCTCATCCGGGGGCGTTACATAAGGGGCCTCCCTCCAGTGAGTGTGGATGTCGGGAGGAAGCGGACAGAGCTGGAGAGAAAGGACGGGAGGCGGCCAGGAAGGCAAAAGGACTGTGTGGCCTGGACTTGGGGAGATCGGTGCAAGAAGGCACTGGGGGTGCACGTGAGAGAACATTGTACATATTGTATATAATAAATGGTGTGTGGTGACAAAATGATGTCCGTCTGTCTGTGCTGGGGCCAGCGTTCACACCCTTCATAATGTTTGGGACCTAATGTTTGGATAGACAGTATGGAGCACACTGCAGGTGTTGGGAAATGTTTCTTCAGTTGTGCATAGTGCTTGTTTATATTCAATTAAGTCTATAATAATGTCCACAAAATTTCTTTCTTGCCCCAAAGATATTTTTTAGGTTAGTTGGCAACTCCAAATTTGCATGGTGTGAGAGCATTTTACAATACTTGTCATTTCTTTAAAATACCTGCATATTATAAAATAAAAACTGAAACCAGTCGTAGTGCATCATTATGGGAAGCCATGCATTTCTGATTGTTTACATCTGTTACAATATTGTATCAAAACAAGCTGGCAGTAGGACAGAGATACTGTAATTGCTCCTGAGACCAGTCACTCCACAGCAGATGTTAACATCTTTAACATCTTTATTTATGCAGATGATCTCTTAAGCAGAAGAAATCCCAAATGACTGTGACAATATACCAGAATGCTAACAATTCCAAACATGCAGTATTACTCATAGATTCTTTATATGCACTTGATCTTATCTGATTGACAAAAGTCAGCCTCGTTTTTATTTTAGAATATAGGATTTAAAATGTAACCTTTTGCCCTGTTTATAAAAATATTTTTTAAATGATAGTGAGTGGAAGTGGGCAAAGAGTTTTTAGGGTAGCTCAACAATTAACTTTTGGACAAGATGATTTTGGTCACCACTGCTCTCCATGGAATGTAAATTTGATGTGTCCAGCACATGACTTTTCCCCACAGAAGCTTTGATTTTAGCAGTAAAGTATTCCATACCAATATTTTATTACATACAATGAACTGCCAGAATTGCAACATTTTACAAGACTTATAATTGCACAGAAGTTTATATCAGACTGAACAAAACTGGTCAAAAGACCAACAAACTTATAAAAGGGCAAAATTACAAAAAAAAAAAAACAAACCAGTTGAGGCAGTCAAAAGGTATATTATGGGATGTTCAGGTCACAATTACAAATAAATGAGGAATGGAACCAGGGCAAAACTACCAACCATACATTAAATGTAAGTAAAGACCAGAAAAGTCTTTATAGAAAATGAAAAACACTAAAAAGCTAAGACGCTTATAACTCCTTCTCCCTTTTAAGCAATGGATTACAGACACACTTAATAACCAAATAAGTTCAAAAAGATGTCCGAAAAAAGCAGTACTACCTCTAAGAGATAAGATACAGAAATTGGACCACCTGCAGACTACAAAGCAGGCGTCTGCTCTAAAGCATGTGCCACTTGACTCAGAAATGCCCCCTCTTGGACTCAGAAATATTGTAAGTTAAATCTTTAGTCTAGGCCTTTCTCATTTTAAATTGTTTGCACACAATATGTTTGAACCTGATTTCCTGTTTTAAATAGCACTGCCAGCAGAAATGACACTGACGCTGAGCAGTTAATCGTACAGGGATGGCAGCTAGACCTACGAAGGGGGTCTCTAAATGTAAATTTACTGCTCATCTTTGAATAGTGATGAATTTTTTTCACATTCCATCACTTTCAGTATTTCTTCCAGTGTCATAAAACACATTTGGAAATAGATAACTTGCATTGTTTAGTTGTGCTGTATACTGTATCTGTCTGTGTGGCCCTTGAGTGCTTGCATTTGAGCTAAATGCATGTAGCCATATTTACAATTAAATTACTGATGCTTTTATCCCATTGGGCTTTGGCCAACATATTTTCTTACATTTATTCATCTGATGCTTTTATACAAAGAGCATTACAAATCACATAGCTTAGCACTTGACACTTAAGTAACTCGTTCTCTGTTAAACACTGAACTGGCAAATGTGTGATTTACATTTATGTCATCACTTTTCCCATTTGTTTACAAATTAGGAAGTCTCTGTATGTTCTCAGTCTATCAATGCCAATAATTAAAATTACAATAGACATCAGACTCTGAACTTTTAATTTCACATAATTGGGACTAGAGTAAAGTATAAGAACAGTATTTTAAGAAGCAAGCAAAAGAGTAGAACACATGAATGAAACTTGTGATAATTAAACATCTTCCTTAATTTCAAGAATATAGTTCAGGCCCAGTAACCACTGTCTCTTTTACATTAGTTTTTGCCATATATGAACATCACTGGTACATATACAGAGGTTGGCACAAAGTTGAAACTACTATAATAAAATCACCTATTAGTGGTTGGACCACCACATATCAATAATACAGTGTGTATGCAACTATGCAGTACAATATAGATAGATCATTGTCTGCAGTTTTAGAAGGAATGTGATACCATTCTTCCATGAGAAAGTCATTACATTTTTTTATTCTTGATGAAAGTTAAAAATGTTGTCTCAGACTTAATTTATGGATTACCCATAAACACTGAGCTGGACTCAGATCTGGTGACTGTGTAGGCCCTGAGAAATGTATAACTTGAACATTATGTTTATCGAGCCATTGTCAACTTTGAATTTTGGCAGTCTAGAAGAAGAGAGTAGGACACAGACAGACAGCAACATGACAAGCATGACATCCCTTGTGACGGACGGCTTGCAACTGAACCCGGCCAGGACGCCCAAAGGATGGAAGGAAGGATGGGGGAAGGCAAATCATTTTGGACACTGCCTCCCCCAAAATGCTAGATGGCAGCTCCCCTGGAGTGTAGCGGTGCCCTGGATTCCTGCAGGGCATGCTGGGACTTGGAGTTCGCTTTCTTCAGCCCTATTGGGTACCGTGGGTACCGCCAGGAGGAGCTGTAAAAGGACCGGAGGAGCCATTCCTCATCCATAGCCCAGAAGTACTCACAAGTCACAAGGATGGAAGCTCTGAAGTGCTTCCAGGCTGAAGAAAAAAACAGTTCTCCGCCTGACCCAGAAGTGCTAGCAAGTCACATGGGCGGAAGGACAAAAGCACTTCCAGGTCAAGGACTATTTGAAGGACTCTGAAGACCCAGAAAGCAAGCCAGAGTCAGGAGGTAGTAGACAGCACTTGCTGGGAGGTGTGGAGGAAATAGAAAGAGAGAGAATTGTCTTGTTTATTGTATTTAATTGCCTGTTTATTGTGGCTGTGGTGCTTTGGGCACTGTTTTCAAGAAGAGGAAGTATTAAAATACTTCTTGTTGCTTTTAACCTGTGTCCAGTGTGTCTGTCTGTTGGGGTTAAAGTGGTAACAGCGACCCTTAGTGTTCTCATCCTCATAAGAATGAAGTAATTATCAGTGTTGATATTGCCTTCTAAGAGGATATGTGCACTTCACACCATTGTGGAAACCTCCAGAAGCCTTTACTTTTTTATGAAAGTACTTTGATTTGTGGTCTATCCTAGATAGATAGATTGATTGATTGAACTTTATCTGTCCTCGGGGGAAATTTGGCTTTTTAATGGAGAACATGGTAATGATAATTCATTCTGACCATATTGCCTCATTGTCTTCCGGACACTGCAGTACTGTAATCACTGCAAATGTGTATTGCCAACAGTAATAGATTATGCACCGCGCTATAACTACTGCAAATGACTCTGTAGTTCTTGGTGGTTTCACTTTGATGCTGTAGCCTGTTCATGCTCTAGGTTTTCAGTTAACTGATTTGAAGTTGCTGCCCTGTTTTGAACTTTAAAATAACATTCAGTTAACATAAACTAGGAGTACAGTAGTGAGAAAATGTATATATGAACTATTAACTGTTTTTCTCTGTTAATTGGTCAAAAAATGTGATCTGATCTTCATCTGTCACAAGTATAGACAAAAACACTATGCCTAAGCTAATTACACCAAATTATAATCTTTCATTTCTTCATTGAACAACCCCCATCAAACATTCACAGCATGTTGTGGAAAAAGTATGTGAGTCGTTGGATTTAATAATTGTTCAACCTTATTTGGCAGCAATAACCTCTTCCGGCAGCTGTGGATCAGAACTGCACAACATTCAGGAGTAATTCTGGACCATTTTTCCTTATAGCTCAGCCATAGTCTTAGGATGTCCCTATTGAGTTTATGATATGGGCTCTGATTGAGTTACACCAAATGTCGGATTTTCAGTTTTTTAAGCCATTCTGTAGTAGATTTTCTCAATGTTTGGCATTGTTATTCTACAACTTCTGCTGAGCTTCAGATGGTGGACAGCCACTTTGACATAATCCTCTTGGATACCTTGATACACCATACTGCCTGTACTGCTGCATTTTCAACCTTAGTTTCATCATTCTACAAAACATTTTCCCAATAGCTTTGCAGTGTCAAGGTTTAGTTTGAAAAACTTAATGCATGCCTCAGTGTTAATTTTGGAGCACTGCGGCTTCCAACTTAGACTTCAAGTCTGTCCTTTGTTTTGCATATGGTAGACTCATGAACAGAATTGTTAACCTGTTCCAGTGGTTCCTTTGAGCCTTTAGCTGTTATTCTGGTGTTCTTCTCATCTGACTCAGCATTCTGCAATGTGCATACCAAGTTATTTTGGCTAGACGTCCGCTTCTAGGGAGAGTAGCCACTGACTAAGTCATCGCCACTTATGTACAATTTCTCTAACTGTGGACTGATAAATATCTAAATTCTTTTAAATTACTTTTAACCCTTTCCAGTATTCTATAAATCAACAGTTCAACATTGTAGATCTTCTGAGATCTCTTTTTAGCAGGACATAGTTTACACCAGTAGATTCTTCAAAATAGCAAATTCAAAATATTTGGGTTATATTTGTCAAATTATCTGTATATCAAAATATCTCCAATCTCATTTTATTGACTCCAGATTTTCCAGCTTCTGACTCCAATTATCTGCTGTTGAAAACATCAACCTAATGGTTCAGATACTTTTTCCAACCTACACATGTGAATTGTAGAATGATGTATTTAATTTTTACAAGAACAATGCAATAATGTATGTGTTATTAATTCGAATAGAATGTTTTTGTTCATTATTGTAACTGGACAAATGTATACATAATGCAGTTAATTCCAAAGGCTCCAGATACTTTATCTTGTCACTTTATGCTCGTCTGATCACATCTTCTTTATGTTGATTGTCCTTCTTTAAGGTTCCTTATTAAAATCTCTTTAGACACAGTCATTGTGTGGATTGCATAGTTGCTCCAACAATAAAAGACAGCAAGATCTTGTCTCCCAGCTGTGTTGTCCAGAATTATAAGACAATATAGTTCTGCATAAGATATCTGTTATATATTTTAACACACTTTCTTGACCATTCCAAGCCCTTGCCTTCAGTATTATTCATATCCATTATTGTCCACTATCTTGAGTGTTATTTCAATGTACTTTTGACTGTTATTTTCCCTCTAATGTCATCTTACTGCCGAGTGTCTCTTGTAATGTATATTACAATTACATATTTTCTGAGCTGTTCACTGTACTTACTACTCCTACTACTGCTACTAGATGATTAATACATGCAAGTAACAATTTCAGTATACTTAGTACTGAAGATGCTCTAAACCTACATATATGATGAGTTTATACACTATTTCAGAAAGCAGTAGAATAAAGGTTTTATATAAACCGAATCTGACTGCAATCTTAATGTGCAATCCACTTTGTATACTGAGTGTCACATAATTTGTTTATCCATCTATTCATTCATCATTCTTCTTGTTCTTCATCAACATCACATGAAGCTAGTGCATATTAATTTATTCATCTAATCATTTTCTTAATCCACTTCAGGGTCATTGGGAGCCAGAACAGATTCATTTATTCATTTTCTAAACCCTCTTATTCTATTTTAGAATCATTGGCAAGCCAAGGTTATTCATTCATTCATTCATTTTCTTAAACTACTTATTCCAGTTCATAGTCACAGGGCTTTAGAGTCTATACTTTTTTGTATTAATTTTCTAAACCTGTTTACACCAGTTCTGGGTTTCAGAGAGCTTGATCTCATTCATTCATTCATTTTGTTGAACCTCCTTATCAAAATTCAAAGTTTCATGGAGTCTGGGCTGATTTATTCCTCTTTATAAAAGAGCAATGCTTTTTAGCCAATGATTAGACTTATTTCATAGTGCAGTTATTCCAGGCAAGACAGGACTTACAGTGTAGCAGCTACAGTACATAATGCTACAGCAGTAACCTTCTTAGGGACTTTATTTAATGTCAACAAAATAAGTATGCATTAAAGATAACGCTTTTTATAGTAAACTTCCTGCTCCAAAACAATTTTATGCTTCACTGAGCCAGACATGCAGGAATTCAGTTTTGTATGGAGAAATCCTGGTGAGAAGACAGCATGAGTTACACAACACATCGAGATGAAAAATCACATGAAACACCATGTGCAGGCTTAATACCTGTGGGAGGCTGTTGTCATAATTTAGCAGAATGGAGTAGAAAAATATACACTTTAATTTCATACATTCTTTTGTATGGAAATTCTCTCTTCATTAGTTAAATGTTGTTTTTGTATCTTTGATTGGTAGATGACTTGTAACTTGTAAAACAGAAATAGTAAGATTTGTTTATATTTGTTAGACTTTGCTACACTGATCTAAAACAGTGAAGTCAGATTTTTAACAAGTACAGAGAAGTCAGAGAAAGGGTTCAACTTAAGGGAAATTACTTATTAGATGTTTACTATTATTTCAATGTATACAATAAATTATCTGACATTCAGATCTCAGCATGTTGGAATGTTTTGTATTCATCATTATTTTTAATTAAGTTAAGCTAAACATATCCATTCCCTCCATCATGGCCTTATGTTCATTCTTTTTAAATTTCTAGTCTTTACACAATTTAAATATTTAATTAAGTATAGGTTATTCACAAAGATGGTGGTGATTTTTTGTACATAAATTAATAAATACATTTTTGTGCGAATTGTCAGAGTCTATCTATTTCTTATATAGTGTCTTTTATATTATCTATCTATCTATCTATCTATCTATCTATCTATCTATCTATCTATCTATCTATCTATCTATCTATCTATCTATCTATCATTACTGCAGTCTAACTTGATATTTATATATCTGTTGTCATGGGATGCAAAGAAGACGGTGGTCCCTCAGAAAACCATCTGAAGAGAGAGACCAGTGCTCACAATGATAGGACAACTCTGTACATCAATGTTGGAAAACACAGGTCACTAGGTTGTTCTAAGAATTAAATTTTGGGGGCTATCAGAATAAAGAGAGGCCAAGGATGGGTGGGAAGTCTGAAAAGACTATAAGTCCATAAATGGTACCTAGTTTTAAAAGTGACCCTCAGTGCAGAAATGCGTTAAAGAAAGGGCTTTGAAAGTTTACTCAAATTATGTTGTATGCTATTCTTGTGTCTGCTGCTCCAGTTAACTGTTCAAAAAAGTGTTACAGATTTGTTTGGCAGCATCTTTCTCTCATAAACCCATACTGGTTGTTATTTACTATATTTTTTCATACTAGTATTTTACTCGTAGTTTACATACTTTTTGGGATAGAAGTAAAGCATATTTGTCTATAATTACTGGGATCAATTTTTTCTCAGTACTTGTGGATTTGTAGCTTTCCAGTCATCTAAAATGACTGCAAGAATATACCTTAATAAAGGTTAAAAATGCAGTATTTTATCCCATCAGGAACACGTGAAGCACATCAGACTCTTCTTTCTTCAAATTTTCAAATCTTTTGCGTGGGGCATTGTGTTTATTTTTTCTTTTACAAATACTTGGATAAATATTTATTTTCTTCATTTGTTTGTCTTTTAACAAAGAAACCAAAAAAAAAGTTTCTCAAGGGGCTGTGATTTACTAGATTTGCTAAATTAGAAGGTCTACCCATTATCATAGTTGGACATAAATTGCAGGAGCCGTTCACTTACTAGTGTACTGTTATTCAGTCGAAGCCAAAATGCTAAGATAAAGAATTGAGTCGAGATGAGACAAATATGAATCATCAATCTGTATGCCAGAATCTAAATCATTTAATTGCACTTGTTCACATGCCAAATCTATAATCTGGGAAAAAGGGCTACTGGTGCTGCACTGAAATTTATAAACGAGTCTCCATGATGTGAATCGTGGTGCCTCATGAGAGGAGGTCTTCAGCAACCAGGCAAGATCTCATAGCAACTCCTTATCTGTCTGCACAGATTCTAAAATGGCAGTTTGACACACTTAAGAATTAAATGGAAAAAATGTAAATATTTATCAGGCAAGGAAATTTAAATTAAAAGACACACATGAAAATAAAAGTTGAAAAATGTAGGTTTCAAAATATTAAATTCTTTTAACTGAAGGAAAAAAATACCTGTAAAGTAAAAAACAATTTGTAATGAACTAAAACATATTTTCTAGTTCATAATACTTATTTTATTCTTCTTTAATATTTGTTTGTTTTTTTTTATTATTATTTACTGGAGTAGTACTAGAAAAAATGTAGTAGCAGACGTTTATAAATTTTTTCTTTTAACGTTTTGAATGCTTCTTTTGATCCCTCACTGTAGTTCCTGATATTTCTCTGAGCTAAACTGATGTCCATTACATGGATAGATTCTGACTTGTTACAAATGCTTCTAGCATAGGGAAGAAAATGAGCAGTTAGAGAAGATGGATGGATGGAGTACATGCAGTCTAGCAGCAAGTTATCTTTCGAATCATTCATTTCCATCTCTTCTTACTCTAGTTCAGAGTTGTAGGGGCTAGAGTTAATAAAAGCAGCACTGGAACAAAGACACTGCGGTGGGCTGGCACCCTGGCCAGAGTTTGTTTCCTGCTTTGCGCCCTGTGTTGGCTGGGATTGGCTCCAGCAGACCCTCGTGACCCTATAGTTAGGATATAGCGGGGTTTAGACTGGGTGGTTGGATGGAACAAAGACAGAATGCATCCATTGGTGATGTGCCAGTCCATTAAAGAAATAAGTTACACTTTATGTAAATATTCAAATTAGTATACATCTGATCTAAAATTCTGATCTTCAAAATTCTGTATCATGTAACCTTTCTACTTTTTTTTCCCCACAGGTGAGCTGAAAACAATATCAAGCACAAATCAGCCAAAATGTTCCCAGTTTAGGACAATTGCACCAAAGGTTTCTCCAACTCTTGTTTCCCCAGCCATTCTGTCCTGTCAGTCCTCCTGTGTGCCTGACACACCTGTGACCAACTCAAAATCCATCATTGTACCAACTCAGAACTATGCGTTAATGCAGGTTGCTGGACACGAAGGGACTTTTTCCCTTGTAGCATTATCTCCATCTTTGTCGTCTCAGTCTCCTCAGCAAATCCAGAAAGATACAGCTTTTTCCAAAAATATTAAATTGCCAATCCCAAGGTGTCAGCCTTTGAGAAGTAAGCAGACTCCTGAAAAGAAACGTAGATCCCAAAAATCACTGAAGTTTGCATCAAATGAATCTAAAGATCAAAATAAAATGAAGATTCAGGTAAAGCCACCTTCATCTGCGACTATGCACTCTGTAGCTCCATCAACATCAGATGGGTCTGAGCAAGTCATACTTATTGACCCAAGATCCTCTGAAATCACTGTTACCACTTTGCTTCCTGAGGACGCTGCACTAGACAACAAACCTATTGAGAAGCCCACTGAAACAGATCAGTCCTTTCAAGATCCCTCCAATGCATCAGTGCTTCAGCATGTCCAGGTCATAGCAAACACTTCTGGATATTCCACATTATTAACAAAACAAGATAAAACAATAAAGAGTCCCAAAAAAGAAGAATCACTGTCAAAGTCAATGGACCCTTCCAGTAACATTACTGTCTTGTCACCAACAATATTTAGCAACACTATACAAATTATCCCCGAAAAGCTACCAATTTTACCTTATTCTAAAGTTAAAGACACAGTCTACTCAATGGCTAAATCCAATGCTGAGTTACCTGAAATATCTGCCATCAACACACAGCCTGCTGTAGGCAAACGAAAAAGGATCAATTTAAGGCACTTGCCAGTCCCAAGCCAAATGTGCCAGAGGGAACGTTCTGATTCTCAATCATGTTTGCATCAAACGGCCACAAAGCATTCAACAAGTGATATGGAAAAAGAAGTTAAAGAAAAACCTCAGAAAATGATCATTGGTCCTGGGAAAAAACGAGGTAGAAAAAGAAGGACCATTGAAGATGTGCTAGCTCTTGAAGCTAAAAGAAAGAGATCATTTTCTTTTATTAAGAAAAGTGGCACTGACAGTCCAGTTGCTAACAGTTTTAAATCTCAAGAGAAAATAATTGACATTTCAAAAAAGTATCGCAACATAATGCCTAAGCCAGTTGTGGTTGTAGAACCTGTCCCTCAAGCGACAAGCATTAATCCTCTTTCTTCAAATGAATGTTTGGACCGCAAGGTTTTTATGTCTCATAAAGCTGATGGTGATGATGCTAATCATCCTGATGCCATTCAAACCCTTGGAAATGCCTATGTGCTGCTAGGGAGCAAGCAGTTTTATAAGTGTCCTACGTGTGACCGCTGCTTTCAGTTTAAGCACCACCTTCAAAGCCACATGAACAGCCACACCAACAGCAGGCCATACATGTGCCCGCTCTGTCGGAAAACCTATGCTCATTCTGGCAGCCTCAGCACCCATATGAAGCTTCATCACAGTGAAGGAAGGCACAAAAAAAGTATGCCCTGTGAATTCTGTGACAAGGTCTTTGGATACGTTGGAGTCTATTTTAGCCATCTGAAAGAAGTTCATAAGGTAATCCTCAGTGCAGAGCCTTCAGTAAAACATCATCATCAAGTGCAAAGTGGAAAAACAAAGGAAAGGTAGGTGCCTCATTGATTCCAGTTAATTTAAAATGCAATGATGAAGAGTTACACAACTTTTTAAGATTTTTTTTCTTTCTCTAGGGTCACATGTTTCTTTTTTTTAAAAGGTTTTCTTTTTTTCTGATCAAAACAAATACTTTGAAGGGGAACATAGGCAATTACATTAAAATAAAACTTCATGCTTGGTGCCTACCCCCTAACACAACACAGCTTATACCATCCCATCCGTACTCAATACATAGTGGTAGTGGCAACAAAAGAGTAAAGCAGCCCATGAGGAAACAGCTCAGCATTGATTCCATTAAAGAGAAGAAGAGCTAAAGATTAGTGTTGCGGTTGAGGACCTTGGTGCATCTGTGACTGGACCAGCTGTACTATATGCCTTTATTTATCAATATAAGAGCCAGATGTCCCATTGATCCTCAATGATAGCAACTCTAAAACTATCATGTTAAGAAAGGAAGACTTCCAGACAAAAAAAGAAAAAGAATCAGCAGTTTTCCTGTGAGAGGCAATAAGATTTTCTTTGTATTATTTTTGTAGACATGACAAACAGTGGGCTTTACAAGATGGAAGTATATTGTCCTAATTAGTTATATAAGGTGATAGTCACACAGCTATATTATTCTTTATTTTTTTTCAAATCCATCCAGTAGATATATATTTTTTAAAACACAATATCAAATTTTAAACACATTAATATAGTTGAGGGTAATAGAAGTTGAGCCTATCCCATTATTAGCAAGACCTGCTCCTGTGGACAAAATGAGTAGAAGTGCAACAGCCATAAAGACAGTGACCAGGCTGGGATTCAAGCCTAGTAATATCAAGCTCTGATGCAGTCATATTATTAAAATAGATGTGTCGTTATTAACTTATAATTTGGTGGTTGCAGTGCAGTGGAATATATTTGTGCAGAGGCTGGCATTGCTGTCTCACAGTTCCAGGTGTCTCTGCTTGCCAATTTGTCTGCCAATCCCTGTTCTTGTGTCTGTGTTCCGCAGTTTTCACCCCCATCCCAAGAGCTAGAGTGTTTAGCTTACTTTTAAATTTACCATGTATCAGTTGATGTAGGTGTTTGCGTAAGTGCACACTGCTATGATCTGGCTTTCATTCAGGGATGGTGCAGTGGATTCAGAAAGGATTCAGATCCTTTCACTTTATGCACACTTGATTGTGTTATAGATTTCATTTTCAATGAGTACATTTGGTATTTTTGCATTTACATGCAGTAACCCATATTTATATAGTGGAAACATGTTTTCAGAAAGGTTTGCAGTTTTATTAAAAAAAAAAAAAAATCAAAAACTGAAATCTGTCGTTTATGTAAGTATTCAGACTCTTGGCTCTGGCACTCCAGGTTGGGTCATCTGGCCAAGGTAAGTAGTTGGGCAGGAAGGGTCGTGACAAAGAACCCAATGGTCACTCTGACAGAGCTGAGATGGGTGAGCCAGTTGGAAGTACGACCATCTCAGCAGTTCTCCATCAGTCAGACATTTATGGTAGAATGGCTAGATGAAACCTCTTTTAAGTAAAGGACATGACAGCTCACTGGGAGTTTGCTAAATGGCATTTAAAGGACATTTATCTGATGAAATAAAACTTGGAACTCTTTGGGCAGAACTCCAAACACTATGTCTGATCAAGACCAGGCATTGCTCATCATTTGCCTGATACCATTCCTGTGGTGAAGCATGGTGGTGGCAGCATAATGCTATAGAGTGCTCCTCAGTGGCAGAATCAGACAGATTTGTCAGAATTGAGGGGAGGATAAATGCAGCCAATTACATAGTGGCCCCTTTAGAAAACCTGCTCCAAAGTGCACAAAGGTGATGGTTTACTTTTCACCATGGCAATGTTCAGGAGCAATGCTGGAGTGGCTTTGGGACAAGTGGCCCAGCCAAAATCCAAACCCCATAGAACATGTATGGAGAGACCTGAAGATGGCAGACGATTCTCATCCAATGTAACTAGAGCTTGAGATGATCTGCCAGGGAGAATGGGAGAAACGGCCAATATTCGGGTGTGAAATACTTGCAGAGAGTTTCCCTAGAAAATACAAAGCTGTAATTGCTGCCAAAGGGCTTGTACATAATACTGAATTAAAGGTTTAAATACTCCTATGAATGAGAGATTTTAGATTTTGATTTTTCTTTCATAAATTTACTAAAAATTTGTTTTCACTTTGTCAATATGGGTTATTGAATGTAGATTAGTGGGCAAAATGGCAACTTTATCAATTTAAAATGAAATCTGCAACACAATAAAGTGTGCAAAAAGTGAAGGGGTCTGAATACTTTCTGAATCCACTGTATTGTGGCCTTCCTAGCCACTCTATCGTGGTACATGGTTCTGCACGATTCATCAATTAGCACTTTATGTCTGATGAGCCTGACCAAAAGACAGTGATAGATTGAGCAGGAAGAGATGTGTGGAGCTCACTCCCAGATGGAAACTTTCCTCTAATGTCCCACACTCTGAGGCTCAAGGATTGGCCTCCCTAGCCATGTAAAGTCACAGATTTAACCTTGACAATCATTATCCTTGTTTTGAATGATATCTCGGAGATAGAGAGTGAGAAAATGAAACAGAGAGACACAGTCTCTGAAAATAGATAGACCGATAATCAAGTGCACTGCAAAAAGATTCTTAAACACATCAGTGCCAAGATACAAGCTCAAAATGTTGTTAACCACATGTGCCAATCTGTAAGTTGACTTAACAGTCAAAATGAAACCATGATTACAATAATGAGAACTTGTCATGCTCCACCTGGAATGTCATTATTTTGGCCAAATGTGTTTAGAGGTAAATTTAATAATTTTCCTTTTTTAAAAAATTAAAAAATGAATATCTAGTTAGTTAATGCATTTCTGAGGTATAGAAAATAGACTGGACCAAACATTTTCTAGTTGAAACTTCAATATTAGTATGACAACTATTAAAAATATCCACCAGCACATAAAATGCTATCCATCATACTTACAGAGAATAAAACCATTCAAAGGTTTTTTTCCGATTTTCTTGTTAGACGAACATATGTATTGAATTGGATATGTGACTTTTTGACCAAACACACTCCCTACAAAAAGGTTAACAATCAATTAGAGTTTTAGAGAACTAAGGTCAATTAGAGCTTTAGAGAATTAAAAGAAAGGTCACAAAATACACATGAGGCAGCTGCAGACAGGGATAGGCAGACAGAAAGATAAGCTCAAGAAATGTAATAATAACAACAACTCCTCCCAAAGAATTACAACAAGAAAAGAAAACTACTGATTTTGCTAATGATAAGACAGCAGTCACAGTGAGGCATTGCCGCAAGTATTATTCTAATCTTGCAAGGAGATAGAAAATATTTTATGAGAGGTGACCAAGAGATGGACATAGTGAGAAAAACAGACAGAGTTTCAGTAATCAGGAATCAATACTACCTTTCATCTAAGCCAAATCTTTAACCCAGTATCAAAACCATAAGCCAGAAAAAAACAATTCCTAAAATCAAAGAAATGTAACACTATAGATTTGCTAAGTTACACTATATTTATCCTTTCTCAGATACCTAAAGGATGCACAGCCGGTAACCTTTATATGGTTGTTCTGGTGATGTTACATGCTGTGCACCTCCCGATGCCTTCTGAACAACAGTCCCTTGGATACTGCAATGGCAGTGCCAGTGATAAAACAAAATGGTGTCACATAATAATGATAAAAAATTGTAACTTCTAGCTATAGCTTCTAGGAAAAACTAATTCAAAATATATATATTCATTTGGTAGAAAACACCCCAGACAGATGCATAGTTTCTGGAAGAACGATAAAAAATTGCACAAAAAAATTAAAGAAAACGCTAATTCATCGTAGGTGTGAAGGAGCTCCAGTAGCCTTTCTTGACATGCTTCTGCTAAATAACTTGTTGGCTGATAGTCCTCAGTCCTGATGTGTCTGAATAGGGTTGTGTAGCATTGTTTATAATGGCTGTTAATTTTTCCTTCATTCTCTCCTTCACTATTACTTTCAGAACATCCAGAAAGCACCCCAGAATTGAGCCTTCCTTCTTAATTAGCTTGTTGATTCAGGGGGTCCCTCTTCAAGTGATGTTACTGGCCCAGCAGAGTATGGTGTAGAACATTGTCGGACAACCGGTGCGCCACTGCGCAGCGTAATTTTCTAGGGGCGCCGCAAAAACTTTTGTAAAATATTTAAAATTGCTCGTGTTTTTGAACGTTTGGTTGATTAAAAAGATAATGTTTAAAAAAAAATATTTTATGTTGGAAAAACAGATAACGGAACACTTACGGAAATTAAGTCTAAGAAACGTGAGAGACGTCAAATGATCGACAAGGAAATGCGCGTCTGTCTTTCGAAATTTGATTCTCGCATCAATCTCTTATGTGCTGAAAAACAATCTCAACGTTCACATTAATTAAATTTAAGATTTATCCTTTGATTCCTTTGTTAATAAAATGTCTTTCAAACTTGTAAAATTAACTGTTTTTATTGGCGATTGTCAATAGATTGTGTCGTCATGACTTTATTTATGGGCAGTCCCTCAGGTGCGCCGCGAAAGAAAATTTTGGACTTAGTGCGCCGCAACTCGAAAAAGGTTGCCTTTCACTGGTGTAGAAAATCACACTGGCCATCACAGAGTTATAGAACATGTAAAGAACATCTCTGCCCACATTAAAGGAATGCAGCATTCCTAGGTAAATAAAGGGCTGCTCAGAATATGTTCAGACCCCTTCACCTTTATTGTATTGTAGATTTAATTTTAAATGGATACATTTGCCATTTTTGCCTGTCAATCTACATTCAATAACCCCTAATGACAGATTGAAAACATGTTTTCAGAATGGTTTCCAAATTTGTTCAAAATCAAAAACTGAAATCTCATATGTGTGCCTTTTTAAGTGATGTCCAAATAATTCAACTTGTCACAGGTGGACTCTATTAAACTATTTGACACATCTCAAGGATAGTTAAAGCAACCAGGATGCATCTGACTGTAATCTGCAGTGCCACAGCAAACGTCTGAGTACTTATATAAATGAGACATTTCTCTTCCTTTTTATACTAGAAAGAAATGGCTTGTGAAGGCTGCAGGACCTAAGAAGTATTCTGTTACCGTGTATGCCCAATGCTAGTAACAATAATGAATGAATCACTATACTCAGCTCTGCCATTTACCCCCCGATGTGCAAAATACAATCTGATAATTCATTTTCTTTTTTGTCACTCTTAACAGAGAACCAGTGACGAGTGCAAAAGAGACTGTTGAGCTGCAGATTAAGTGTGGCCGCTGTCTGGCCATTACCCCCACCTTTGCGGATATGAAGCTGCACTTACTGTACGTTCATGGAGAAGAGATCCAAGTTCGTCTGAAGGAGGGAATCATCCAAGGTGGTAGGGATGCTGAAGATGAGCTGGTAAAGCATGCTGCCCGCTACTGGAAACAACTGAATGAGAAAAGGAACCTTGTAAAGTGTGGGAGTTGCAAAGAGGAATTTTATTCCTTCTCAAAGCTTAAGAAACACATCTACTGCCACCACCATGACGAGTCAGAAATAATCATAGAATGTGCAAGTCACGAAACAGAGTCTGAACCCACAGTAAAGGAGAGCACATCCAGAATATTAGACAGCAACTCTGATCTTGGGAGTGAATTAGGCTTCCACTGTATCTTGTGCAAGGAAGTGGCGGACAGCAGTGATGAACTCTTCGTTCACTGGCAAAGCTATCACAAGTGTGAGAATCCAGAGCTGTTGTGGACAATCATTAACTCGTATATACAACGTGAAAATGGTGGGAAACGGGAGTTGTTATGATTGAATTATGTTAAAATTAACATTATATTATGAAAAAAGATGCTATGAAATAAAGTAAAGCATTTTGGGAGACTGTGCCTTTGATGGCAGCAAAATCATTGAAGACTGTAAGTGTCATTTTTAATCCTTGTTCAAAGACTGTAGAAGCAATATTGAATATGTAAATCTGGAGACGGATTATGGTAAATGTATATTTGATACAATGTCATTTTATGATAACTGAAAATTATTGGATAAAATCTATTGATAATATTTTAAAGTATATTTACTTATAAGAATACAAATTATTGTCTTTAAATCACTCTTTCAGCTGACTTTTTTTTCTTTTACTTAATATTCATTGTTTTGTACAGGGTGAGCCAAAAAGAAGTACCACATTTCAAAATGTTTCCATCCATCCATCCATCCTCTTCCGCTTATCCGAGGTCGGGTCGCGGGGGCAGCAGCTTAAGCAGAGAGGCCCAGACTTCCCTCTCCCGCCACTTCTTCCAGCTCTTCCGGAGAATCCCATGCTTCCCAGGCCAGCCGGGAGACATAGTCCCTCCAGCGTGTCCTGGGTCTTCCCCGGGCCTCCTCCCGTTGGACGTGCCCGGAACACCTCACCAGGGAGGCGTCCAGGAGGCATCCTGATCAGATGCCCGAGCCACCTCATCTGACTCCTCTCGATGCGGAGGAGCAGCAGCTCTACTCTGAGCCCCTCCCGGATGACTGAGCTTCTCACCCTATCTTTAAGGGAAAGCCCAGACACCCTGCGGAGGAAACTCATTTCAGCCGCTTGTATTGCATCTCGCTCTTTCGTCACTACCCATAGCTCATGACCATAGGTGAGGGTAGGAGGTAGATCGACTGGTAAATTGAGAGCTTTGCCTTACGGCTCAGCTCCTTTTCACCACGACAGACCGATGCAGAGCCGCATCACGCGGATGCCGCACCGATCCGCCTGTCGATCTCACGCTCCATTCTTCCCTCACTCGTGAACAAGACCCCGAGATACTTGAACTCCTCCACTTGGGGCAGGATCTCTCCCCCAACCCTGAGAGGGCACTCCACCCTTTTCCGGCTGAGGACCATGCTCGGATTTGGAGGTGCTGATTCTCATCCCAGCCGCTTCACACTCAGCTGCAACCGATCCAGAGAGAGCTGAAGATCACGGCCTGATGAAGCAAACAGGACAACATCATCTGCAAAAGCAGTGACCCAATCCTGAGTCCACCAAACCGACCCCTTCAACACCCTGGCTGCGCTAGAAATTCTGTCCATAAAAGTTATGAACAGAATCGGTGACAAAGGGCAGCCCTGGCGGAGTCCAACTCTCACTGGAAACGGGCTCGACTTACTGCCGCAATGCGGACCAAGCTCTGACACCGGTTGTACAGAGACCAACAGCTCTTATCAGGGGTCCGTACCCCATACTCCCGAGCACCCCCACAGGATTCCCGAGGGACACGGTCAATGCCTTTCCAAGTCCACAAAACACATGTAGACCGGTCGGGCAAACTCCCATGCACCCTCCAGGACTCTGCTAAGGGTGAAGAGCTGGTCCACTGTTCCGCCACCAGGACTAAAACCACACTGTTCCTCCTGAATCCGAGGTTCACTATCCGACGGACCCTCCTCTCCAGAACCCCAATAGACTTTTCCAGGGAGGCTGAGGAGTGTGATCCCTCTATAGTTGGAACACACCCTCCGTCCCCTTTTAAAGAGGGGACCACCACCCCGGTCTGCCAATCCAGAGGCACTGTCCCGATGTCCATGCGATGTTGCAGAGACGTGTCAACCAAGACAGTCCTACAACATCCAGAGCCTTAAGGAACTCCGGCGATCTCATCCACCCCGGGCCCTGCCACCAAGGAGTTTTTGACCACCTCGGTGACTTCAGTCCCAGAGATGGGAGAGCCCACCTCAGAGTCCCCAGGCTCTGCTTCCTCATTGGAAGGCATGTTAGTGGGATTGAGGAGGTCTTCAAGTACTCCTCCCACCGACCCTAACGCCCGAAGTCGAGGTCAGCAGCGCACCATCCCCACCATATACGGTGTTGACACTGCACTGCTTCCCTCCTGAGACGCCGGACGGTGGACCAGAATCTCCTCGCCGTCCAAAGTCGCTCTCCATGGCCTCTCCAAACTCCTCCCATGCCCGAAGTTTTGCCTCAGCAACAACCGCCGCGCTCCGCTTGGCCTGCCGGTACCTATCAGCTGCCTCCAGAGACCCACAGGACAAAAAGTCCTATAGGACTCCTTCTTCAGCTTGACGGCATCCTCACCGCGGTGTCCACCAACGGGTTCGGGATTGCCGCCACGACAGGCACCACCACCTTGCGGCCACAGCTCCGTCAGCCGCCTCAACAATAGAGGCACGGAACATGGCCCATTCGACTCAATGTCCCCACCTCCCTCGGGGCGGGTTGAAGTTCTGCGGAGGTGGGAGTTGAAGCTACTTCTGACAGGGGACTCTGCCAGCCGCTCCCAGCAGACCCTCACAACACGCTTGGGCCTACCAGGTCTGACCGCATCTTCCCCACCATCAAGCCAACTCACCACCAGGTGGTGATCAGTTGACAGCTCGCCCCTCTCTTCACCCGAAAGTGTCCAAGACATATGGCCGCAAGTCCACGACACACCACAAAGTCGATCATCGACCTGAGGCCTAGGGTGTCCTGGTGCCAAGTGCACATATGAACACCCTTATGCTTGAACATGGTGTTCGTTATGGACAATCCGTGACAGCACAGAAGTCCAATAACAAAACACCGCCGGGTTCAGATCGGGGCCATTCCTCCCAATCACGCCTTCCAGGTCTCACTGTCATTGCCCACGGAGCATTGAAGTCTCCCAGCAAAACGAGGGAATCCCCAGAAGGTATGCCCTCTAGCAACCCTCCAGAGACTCCAAAAGGGTGGATACTCCAAACTGCTGTTCGCGCATACGCACAAACAACAGTCAGGACCCTTCCCCACCCGGCGGGAGGGAGGCCACCCTCTCGCCCACCGGGTAAACCCCAATGCACAGGCTCCAGTCGGGGCAATAAGTATGCCCACACCTGCTCGGCGCCTCACCGGAGGCAACTCCAGAGTGGTAGAGAGTCCAGCCCCTCTCAAGGAGATTGGTTCCAGAGTCCAAGCTGTGCGTCGAGGTGAGTCCGACTATATCTAGCCGGAACCTCTCACCTCGCACTAGCTCAGGCTCCTTCCCTTCAGAGAGGTGACATTCCACGCCCCAAGAGCCAGTTTCTGTAGCCGAGGATCAGACCGCCAAGGTCCCCGCCTTCGGCCACCACCCAACTCACATTGCACCCAACCTCCTTGGCCCCTCCCATAGGTGGTGAGCCCATGGGGAGGAGGACCCACGTTACCTCTTCTGGCTGTGCCCGCCGAGCCCCATGGGTGCAGGCCCGCCACCAGGCGCCCATCGAGCCCCACCTCCAGGCCTGGCTCCAGAGGGGGCCCGTGACCCGTCCGGCAAGGGAAAACGCGTCCAAGTTTTATTCTTCATTGGAGGTTTGTTGAACCGCTTTTGTCTCATCCCTCACCTAGGACCAGTTTGCCTTGGTGGTTCTACCAGGCATAAAGCCCCGGACAACATAGCTCCTAGGATCATTGGGACACGCAAACCCCTCCACCATGATAAGGTGACGGTTCAAGGAGGGGTTCAAAATGTTTATTCTACAAAAAAGCTACAAGATAAAATGAATTTCATTACGACACAAGAAAGGGAATAAAAAAACAGATTTTTTTCACTGTGTTTTAAAAATGATGTCTTCAAGGTGATGGCCATCATCATTAGCGATACACTCTTCAAGATGATTTCTGAATGCTTGCGTGACTCATTCGGACATTTCAAGGGGAATACCTTCGATTTCGAGGCGAAGAGCGTCTTTGAGGGCTTCAAGGTTTTCAGGTCGGTGTGTGTATACATTCGACTTGAGGTAGCCCCACAAGAAGAAATCGCACGGTGCGAGATCAGTCAAACGTGAAGGCCACCCGACATCACTGTGCAGGTAAATCAGCTTCCCCGCAAACATCTCCCGCAAAACTTGCATGGATATTCGCGCTGTATGAGCTGTTGCTCCATCCTCTTGAAACCAGGCATCCACCACATCCATTTCTTCCAGTTGGGGCTGCAAAAAGTTCACTAGCATTTTAATGTAACGTTCTGAAGTGACAATGACCGTTGCCCCCGCCCTCAAAAAAGTAAGGGCCTACAATGTCAAATTCTTTAACGGCACACCAAATTGTAACACGCTCACTGTGAAGGGGTCTCTGATGAAGTTCACGAGGGTTGCTTTCAGCCCAATAGCGAAATCTTTGTTTATTTATGCAACCATTCAAATGGAAATGTGCCTCGTCGCTGCACATGATAGTGGCATCAGGATGAGAGGTTTGCAGAATGTTCAGCACAATTCTCTCTGCGCTACCATCATTTTGTATAGATGGAAATTAAGGTCCTCATGCAAAATCATGACATGTTGGAAATGCATAAGGCAGAAGCAGGTTTGCACGCTGAACGTCTAGGAGACTGCAAAATTTGATGCCCTTAGAGCTTAGATGTTTTCAGGCGTTCGTACAGTCCAAGGACAGCCTGGAGATTTTCTGTACCGATCTGTCTAAATTTAGCCGCCCACTGACGAATTGTTTTTCTGATTTGGGACGTCACCGTTGGGAGGAATGCTGAAGTGTGTTTGGAAGGCGCTTTTGGTAAGTGATGATGGATTTGTTGTTTTTGAAAAACGCTTCGACAGCAAGAGCACAGTGCGTACTGGACCAAGGTATG
The DNA here is from genome assembly GCF_016835505.1 of Polypterus senegalus. Classification (NCBI taxonomy): domain Eukaryota; kingdom Metazoa; phylum Chordata; class Cladistia; order Polypteriformes; family Polypteridae; genus Polypterus; species Polypterus senegalus. The sequence continues at coordinate 191,668,445 of NC_053158.1, forward strand.
TTGCTGACTGAAAACTGCAAGGAATTGCCTATCAATGGACACCCACCACCCCAACCCACTCGGCTACCTCTACATCGCACAATGACCTTCAGAAATGTGGTACTTCATTTTGGCTCACCCTGTACTTAGATGTCAGAAATGTCAGATAAATGTGGGGGCTTACAACTTACTTTATTCAAAAAAATAATAGTTTTGTGATCCATGCTTCCTGCTTTATGGTCAGAATGTAAAATGAAGGTTGTATACTTAACACATGGCACTTAATGGGATTTGCTCCCTGCTAATTTCACATCAGGAATTTCATAGCTGACGTTATTTTTATATGCCTAATTGGATGGAGGCCTGGGTTGGTGTGGCTTCTTGCCCAGGGATGTTTCTTGTCTTACACTCGACACTGCCAGTACAGTATTTGCCCCCTTGTGATACTGGAATCAAGATAAGTCCAAAATGGATGGACAAGTAATTTGATGTGAACTAATAAAGAAAAGTGGGGGTTGATAGTCAATGAAGGAATCAGTGACTGAAAAGCAAAAATGTAACAATATTCTAATTCATGCAACAACAAAATCTTACATCTTGGTTAAATTATTCATAACTAGTGCCATACCTGGAGCATCTCAGATCCAGTTTCTGGTGCACAGTTACAGAGAGTGTTCTTACAAAAGACTAGCACAGGGAATACTTAGATGTGTGAATCATTACCTAAACATCTGTATAAAATCCACCAAATCAAAGTGTGATAGTGTTTTATATGGAAGGGTTTTGGGGTGACCCTGTCATAAAATATAGATATTTTTATTCTCACACCCATGTAGAGTAGATCCACACATAAGTCCTCTTTTTCTCTTATCCTTGTGCTTACCCGTCCTGTAAGGAGACACGACCTGCAAACTTCATGCACTTGCCACTGGGACTAAGGACTGACTTCACCCACGACTGACTGCCACTCTGCTTCACCTGTCCTATTAGTGGACATCTCTTCTTTTCTCTGTACCCTAAGTGGTAAGATAAGGCAAGCAAGGGGAGCAGGCAATAAACTTTTCTTTAGTCAGACTCATTATAGTCTTTAACATTCTTAAATGTTTTTAATGTGCCAAAAAGCAAAAGCAAATAAAAGTAAATGGGTGTGAAAAATCAGTGATACAGCCTGGATATTTCAGCAGCTGTTATTGACGATGCTGGCTGTTACACCCGGTGTGTGTGGCGTTCAGTCTCTCCATATATATAGTGACTACAAGGGAAGTCCACTAAGCCTCAACCCCAAGACACAGTAATATCAGTAATACACAATTTAGATTAAAAGTTATTTATTCTTTCAACAGCGCTTCTTCACAATTCTTCTTCCAACGACAAACCAATAATTCTTTCTCCTTTCTATCTCCAATGAGTGTTGTCCACCACCTCCTGATTCTGACTATTGATGTAAGGCAGCCGACTCCCTTTTAAGCTGAATGCTTCAGGTGCTATCCTGTGTCTCCCTGGAAGTCCTTCCAAGCCATTAAGAAAGTATAATGTGTGTGTGTGTGTATGTGTGTGTGTGTGTTGTGGACGTTAGAGGTCGCTGTTGCCTCTTTCAACCCAACAGACAGACACACTGCACACAGAGTAAAATCACCAAGAAGATCTTTAATGGATTTTCTTCTTAATGCAGTACCCAAAAGCACCTCCACCACCATACATAAACAAAGTAACAACCACTGTTCACAAATCTCTCCTCCTCTCCTCCCTCCAAGCTCTGTCCTGCTCCCACCCAACTCCAGCTCAGCTTGCTGGGTTTCAACCAGTCCTTTAAATAGTCCTTGACCCGGAAGTGCTTCTGTCCTTCTAACCATGTGATATGTCTGCACTTCCGGGTCTGATGGAGACTTGTGGATTTCTTCAGCCCGGAAGTACTCCTTTAGTTCCGTCCCCGTAACTCATGAGTGTTATACGGGAAATATAAATTCTCAAGCCTCCCTGGAGCGTGTCCTGGTGGCACCCATGGCACCCAGTAGGGCGGTGAAGCCAGACTCCAACTCCCATGGTGCCCTGCAGGAATCTGGGGTGCCGCTGTACTTCAGGGGCATCTCCATCTGGCGTTCTGTATATATGTATGTGTGTGTGTGTGTGGCATCCGGCCGAGGCTGGAGCCCGGCCGGGATGCCCAGGAGGACCGGAGCAGGGCTTGTACCTCCTCCAGACTGCGAGGGGGCGACTGCCCTGGTTATGTTGGGGGCTACGGGTAGAGGGCTTGGAAGCCCAGCCCTGTAGGGACCCGTGGCCACTGCCAGGCGCTGCCCCGGTGCCTAAACAACAACGGAAGAACGGGGAAGAAGACAGGGGACACCCGGAGGGCTTCCAGGTGCGCAGCCGGCACTTCCGTCACACTGGGGTGTGTCTGCAGAGGAGTGCCGGGAAGCAGCTGGAGCCCATCCGGGTTCCTATTTTAGGGGCCGCCTCCCTTCAGTCGAGAGTGGAAGTCGGGTGGAAGAAAGACGGAGCTGGAGAAAGGACTGGAGGCGGCCAGAAGGCGATTGGACTGTGTGCCCTGGACATTGGGAACGGTGCAAGAGGCACTGGGGAGTGCACGTAAATACTGTAAATATTGTAAATAAAGGGTGTGTTGGGTGAACTAATGATTTCCGTCTGTCTGTGTCCGGATTCAAGTTCACAGTGTGTGTGTATATATATATATATATATATATATGTGTGTGTGTGTGTGTGTGTGTGTATACTGTATGTATATATATATATATATATATATATATATATATATACTAATAAAAGGCAAAGCCCTCACTCACTCACTCACTCACTCACTCACTCATTCACTCACTCACTCACTCACTCACTCACTGACTCATCACTAATTCCCCAACTTCCCGTGTAGGTAGAAGGCTGAAATTTGGCAGGCTCATTCCTTACAGCTTCCTTACAAAAGTTGGCCAGATTTCATTTCGAAATTCTACGTGTAATGGTCATAACTGGAAGCTATTTTTCTCCATTTACCGTAATGGAGTTGAGCTCGAAAGCCATGGGGGGCGGAGTTTCATGTGACATCATCATGCCTCCCACGTAATCACGTGAACTGACTGTCAACACAGTGCGTAGAAAACCAGGAAGACCTCCAAAAAGCGCTGAAGAAAACATGCATTATATAATTGAGAAGGGAGCGAAACAATAAGAAGCGAGCGACTGACATTTACAACCATATTCATGAGTGCTGCTACTTCGGAAACAAAGCACGGTGTAAACATAAACTTTAAATTAAGTTCATAGACAGGCTGCCGCTGGTGTTTCTCATGCCCACGGGTAATGCGGGATACAAGTTTAATGAGAGGACGCAGGATATAAACAAGAGTTTTGATCACTGTAATTAGATAGATAGATAGATAGATACTTTATTAATCCCAAAATTAAGTAATTAAGTTAACATTGCTGGTTAAGGGCTGTGCTTATGGAAATTCCGAGAGACTGTCTTTGTGGGGGGGATTGACAGTTAAGGCGGGTGGGGAGTCACGTCATCATCTCCCCTCCCATTCACCTCATTTCGCTCTGAGCTGAGCTCTGCAGCTAACGCAGTAGTGATGGGAAGTTCGGATCATTTTACCAACTCGTACCTTTGAGTCTCGTTCAGCAAAATGAACAAATCTTTTTTTGAGTCAATTCGTTCAATTCTCTTCCGCTCAGACTGCATAGGTTAAGCTTATGGGCTGTCACGTAATGATCGAATCCACTCAAACCCAAGACTCGAAGCATGAACTAATCAATTCTGTTTCTGGCTCAGACTGAGTTGGTTGCTTATGGGCTGTCACGCGATGAACGAACGTCTCGAAAAACCCGAAGACTCGAAACAGGTGAATCAATTCCAATACAGAAACTATAGGGAGTTGTGCAAATGTGCATGTGCGACTTGTTCTTCCCGAGTCACATTAAAGATTCGTTCAAAATGAACGAATCGTTCAAGAACGACCCATCACTATAACGCAATGTTACGGAAGCGACTTTGTGACGCTGCCATCAAATAATCACAGAAAAATCCGCAAGTTAATACACACGCTGTCTCTACAGTTTCTCCACACTGAATCCTCCAGGCACTACTTACAAAAGGTTACATTGACAATTGTGTTACGTTATTTTTAAAATGTTTCCTTTTCTAGCACAAGCACAGCTGAGAAGCTTTGATGCATGTGCTCCATAACGCGTTAAAAAATAATGCATTTAATCACACTTTGCAATGCAAGCAAAGGGGAACTTCTGTCAATGCATGATTTCATGGTACACCGATTACATTGATCAGCGCTTCCCGATTCATTTTACCCTCGCACCCCCTTGGTTTGAGAAGAAGTATGAAAAAATATGAGGTTAACACAGAAAAACAGATCACCAATTCAAGCTTTATGAATAATCGATTCGCCATCAATAATTGTTTTGGTAAAGCCATACTCAGTGTAATCCTTCCATTTTCTAATTTTTCCACCACTAGCAATGATTAAATGAACGGTAAAAAAGTAAGAGCGAAACGAGGGTGACTTATTTAGGCAGGCAGGCGACAGCTCAATGGCTCGAATTTGGATATAAGTAGGTTCTGTTTAGTCGCCAGAAATATCTTTGTTAGGAATGGAAGTTGAATTTAGTCTTTAAATTTCTATGGTAAAGAAAAAGTTATGCAATGATGACTACATTTAACTATATAAAGTCAAAACTTGATTATATAAAGTCAAAACTTGATTATATAAAGTCATTCCCGAATATATAAAGTCAAAACTTGAATATATAAAGTAAGCGCTGGAATATATAAATTCAAAACTTAAATATATAAAGTCAGCTTTGGAATATATAAAGTCAGTGCTTTATATATTCTAACGCTGACTTTATACATTCAAGTTTTGACTTTATATACAGTGATCCCTCGCTATATCGCGCTTCGACTTTCGCGGCTTCACTCCATCGCAGATTTTAAATGTAAGCATATCTAAATATATATCACGGATTTTTCGCTGGTTCGCAGATTTCTGCGAACAATGGGTCTTTTAATTTATGTTACATGCTTCCTCAGTTTGTTTGCCCAGTTGATTTCATACAAGGGACGCTATTGGCGGATGGCTGAGAAGCTACCCAATCGGAGCACGTATTACATATTAAATAAAACTCCTCAATGATATACAATATGCTTCCAGCGCGCTGCTTCGCACACTTCAAAGCCCGTATTGATTTTTCATTGTTTGCTTTTCTCTGTCTCTCACTCTCTCTGAGAAATACAGGCAGATAATTATCCATCATGCAATACCATCAGGGAGGCGTTTGATTGGCCCCATTATCTGCTCCTGACGAGGGGGTGTGAGCAGAGGGGCTGTTTGCTTAGGAGATACGGACGCGCCTGTAAAAAAATGCTGAAAGGCTACCTTCACATTGATCCCTTCATTGCGCCGCTTTATCGCGGTGCTTGCATACTTAAAAGCGTAACAGCCCTATTGATTTTTGATTGTTTACTTTACTCTCTCTCTCTGACATTCTCTGTTCCTGACGCGCACCTTGAAGAGGAAGATCTGTTTACATTCTTTTAATTGTGAGAAAGAACTGTCATCTCTGTCTTGTCATAGAGCACAGTTTAAACTTTTGACTAAAGGGTGTTATTTCAAGTCTAGAGGGCTCTAATAATGTTAAAAAAAACGTATTTAGAAGGTCGTAAACAGATTTTCAATGCTCTAACTGTGAAAATATTAGATTTATAAATAAAGAATCCTACTTCTTGGAAATTCATTTATCTGTCTGGAGCAGATCAACCGCTATAAACGAGGGTTTACTGTATAATCTGTATTCTGTATCTGTATAATCTATATTCTGTGCGGAGAATATTTATAAACAGTGTGGGAGAGTTTCTAAGAGCTTAAAATATATAAAAATAACCATACAAACAAATGGTTTCTACTTCGCGGATTTTCACCTATCGCGGGGGGTTCTGGAACGCAACCCCCGCGATCGAGGAGGGATTACTGTATTCAGAAAATCAATGTATTTGCCTGTTTGGCACCCCATAGTATATGTGTGTGTGTATATATGTACACATGTGTGTATATATATATTTATGCCATGCGTGGGTATTTTCATATATATATATATATATATATATATATATATACTGTGGAGGACTGCTGGCTTCCCATCTCTCCCGACAGCAGGAACTGTGGACTGTTGGGACAGGAACACTTCCAGGTCAGGGGCTATAAAAGGGCGGTGCCTCAGTCCAGACACTGAGCTGAGCTGGGAGGTAGAGGAGCAAAGTGTCTGGGCGAGGAGGAGAGAAAATTATAGTGTTGTGTTGGATTTGGTTTACTTTATGAATAGTGTGGAGGGTGCTTGGTGCACTGTAAAATATAATAAAGAGTCTTGGACTTTTATCCGGTGTCTGGAGTTGTACCTGAGGGTTCAAGAGAGCACTAGCGCCCCCTACTGCCACACTGGCGTAGTCGGCAGGATTCTCTGACCGTCTGTTGGCAGGGGACCTGCATTAAAAACAAATTTTGTGTGGGCAGACAACCCTAAGAAGGTCACGCATCAGAACACGGAGGTGCAAACACCACCCGCTACGGAGAGCGCTGCTGGGCCTTTGCTACTTCGGACTGTGATGGGGAAGAAGACACGGAAAAAGAAGGTCAGTACCAGCGGGGTACAGAATATGACCGAGGCCGACATGACCTGGGCTTACCCGACTGGGAGCGAGGAGGACCGCGCACTGATAAAGGCTGAACGAGCCCGAGTAGCCCAAAAGCAGGAGCACGGTCAGCCATCGAGCGCACCGAACTCCCCAAGTAGACGGGGAACACCGCTGCCGAGTCCGGAGGTAGGTACAGAGAAAATGCCCGATGCAACGGGTTGCTTTTTATCCTGTTTTGCAGACGCCCGCATTCAGAATCTCAGCAGCGTCTCCGATGCCTGCCTCATGTTCCGGAAAAATGGCCGCGGCTCCAAGAAGGCAAGCCAGGACGCGAGACGGCTAGCGATGACTCCATACGAGGACAACAGACTGGTCACCCGCGGTGCATGCCGGGAAGGTGAGAGAAACTTGGAGTCCTCCGACGAGGTCGTTCGTTCCCTGACGGGTCCGAGCCTCCTGGAAGGGGAGGGGAAGGCGTGCAATGCAGCGCCTACACAGACAGCAACCGACAAAGAGGGATGGGTTGTGGCTGAAGGGTCTGCTGGTGCAAAGGAAAAGGCAGATCTCAGCCGGCTTGTAGTAGCCAGCCGTCCCCCTGTGGACTCCAAGTCCCAAGAGCCTTTGCGCGACCCAGCTGAACACGTGCCAGGAGGGGACGTGCTCATTGGTTCCCGGCCGGAGGGTAAGCAAAACGCGGAAGCGAAAATACAGCCGGCCGTAATGACTAACTGTCTGGACTTACGGGGGCTCGTGGAATACCTCGCGCCCCTAAAACGTTTCTTACAGGAATATAGTGACCTGAGAAAACGAGTGGAGGAACTGGGAGCAACGGCAGCAGCACCAGTGAAGGCACTGATGGACTTCATGCAGCGGCTGGGCCGGGAAGCTCCAGAGATGATCGATGCGGGAGTGCAGGTGAGTCCCTCCCGTGTCGTAGAGCATAAAGGGACACAGTGCGAACCGGCATCGCAAATAAAAAGTAGCGCGTGTCAAAGCACTGTGTGCCCGACAAAGGATGGTGGCACTATGACCGAAGGGTTGGAGAAAGGAGTAAACGGTCCGGGGCATGCGTGTGACGTGGCCGCCCAGAGTCGTACAAGTCTCCAGCTCCCAACCGGTCCGATATGCAGGGTAATGTCGGTGACAGGAGGCCCGGGGAAAGCACCGATTGTGCCGGTGCAGCTGAATAGTGCTGTTCATCGGAGCGAGACGGTGCTAATGACGCCGGCTCCTGGTAAGCGGAAGGAAACGGGTGTGCAGACAGCAAAGAGGCTCTCTTCTTTCCATGGGGAGCCTCAGGCTGAGCACAAGCCCCAGATCAAGCGGGAGATCCCCAAAAGGAAAGGTGGGTCTCCCGACATAATGGAGAGAAGGCTTGAGGGCAGCCAAGCGGCCGTAATGCCCTCCCTGGCACGTGAAGGGCCGGAGACAACACTGACGGAGTTTCCGAGATGTTTTTGGTCCCGCAGAGGGAAACAACCAGGAGGACTTCGTCGGTGCTACAATTGCCAGCGACCGGGCCACGAGTGGTGCCATTGTCCCCGGGGAGACAGGAGGTACACAGTCTCCCCAAGGTTCGCTCAAAGACAGGGGCAACGCAGCCAAGGTCCGGCTGACGCGTCCTCCGGGAGGAGGATGTCCCTCGCGGGGCTGGACGCTCCGCCCCAGAAGTCGTCGCTAAGGGGGGGGGGAAACTGTGAAGGACTGCCGGCTTCCCATGCCAGTCTGCACCTCCAGGCCGCCAGGAGGAGCTCTCCCGACAGCAGGATCGTGCCCCGAGGTCCAGCAGGGCCTTATGGACTTTGTAGTGTTTATATACAGTCCTGCTGGATACCTTGGGGACCACCAGGAGTCACTGTGGGGGGACTTATGGGCTCTGTTGTGCTTTATGACCCGGGAGTACGTCACGTTCATGTGACGGGAAGGAACGGCGTGCTCCCGGGGTGAAGAAAAGGACTGTTTGCCCTGACCCGGAAGGAATAAGGAACTGTGGACTGTTGGGACAGGAACACCTCTAGGTCAGGGGCTATAAAAGGGCGGTGACTCAGTCCAGACACTGAGCTGAGCTGGGAGGTAGAGGAGCAAAGTGTCTGGGCGAGGAGGAGAGAAAATTATAGTGTTGTGTTGGATTTGGTTTACTTTATGAATAGTGTGGAGGATGCTTGGTGCACTGTAAAATATAATAAAGAGTCTTGGACTTTTACCTCGTGTCTGGAGTTGTACCTGAGGGTTTAAGGGAGCACTAGCGCCCCCTACTGCCACAATAAATAGATATGAGAACAACACTCATATCAATGACAAAACAATTACATTAACAATCATGTTACGTTATTTTAAAAATGTTTCCTTTTCTTTTTCATTACTTCTTTAACACACTACTTCTCCGCTGCGAAGCGAGAGTATTTTGCTAGTATACAGGGTATATATATGTGTGTGTGTATGTGTATATACATATATATATATATATATATATATATATATATATATATATATATATATATATAAAACCATAGGTCTGAACCACAATCTAATTATTTGGGTGGTCACCTACCAGGTAACGTTTGTGGTTGGTCAGCTAGTGGCAAACATCTACCACGCCTTCTGAGTTGTGAGAAGTACTGTGCAAATGTCCCAGGCACTTGAGATACTTCACAAAGTAATATCTTAGACCAAAGGTACAAAACATATGGCCCATGGGTGCCATTCCCCTGATGTTTTTGTCTAGCCCGCAGTCTGGTGACTCAAATATGGGAAAATAAATTGAACTTGTCAGATGCAATTTCTTTTGTATCCAGTAGGTGTCCTTTCTGGCTTTCCTTAGCATCTTTTCTTAGTAGCCAATAGTAGCAGCATTAGAGGCAGTTCAAATATTATATTAATTTGAAATGTACTGTTAAAAAAAGTCTTTTATTAAAGAAAAACGTAAAGTGGATTCTGACTGTTGTTTATTCGAGGAGAAATGGACCGCAGCATATTTTTATTAGAAATAAATTGCAAACCATTTGCTTAATTTGCTCACAGCAAGTGGTTGTTCCCAAAGAATTTAATATTCGGACAGATATACATATACAGAACAGTTATGGACAGACAAGGTCACTGAGTTAATTGCAGCTCTTATGAAGCAGCAGTCTGCTTTCACTCGTAAGCTGCGAGATGAATGATGGCGCTGGTGAAGGTGAGCCACTGTATATTATTGCCAATAACACTGCATCAGCATCAAAGTGACATTCTGAAAGAGACTTCATTAAAATGTGCATGTTGAGGGCAGCTGAACTGGTGTGTCTCAACAAGAGGCAGGCTTTTATTAATATAAGTATGTCAAGACAAAAGGTAGCAGACAGAGTTACTACTGTCCTAGAGCAAGATTTGGTCAGGCAGTTAAAAGAACAAGTAAAGACATTTATTTGTTTTTCCATTTTGTTGCCAAATTCCAAAGAAAAAAGTCAAGTCCAGCGAAGGTACGGATTTTTGTGGATTTCATTGTATCGTACATCAAGAGTCCTTATGCAGCATGCACGTCAAGGGAGGAGATTAAAGCACATCTAAGCTCTCTGATCAGGCACCTGTAATGGGAGATACCCCTGTTTAGGTGGCACTGTGCCAGAGCAGTCCTGACTGTTGTCGGTCTCATGTTGGTATCACAGATGACATGTATGGTAATGACATGAAGCCACTTATGGTTAACAAAAGCAGCCTCATTCTCGCTAGGTGTCCTTATTGCACCACGAGTTCAGCAAATTGCTCCGAGAACCAGACACTGCCTTTTTATATTTTTTGTATTAATAAGTATTCTTATTAATCTATCTATTGTTTAGTGCCTTTCCTATCTATCTATCTATCTATCTATCTATCTATCTATCTATCTATCTATCTATCTATCTATCTATCTATCTATCTATGCTGATAAAAACCTTTTAATGTTTTATGCATGTACATTCCCACCATCCCACCATACAAAAAACTGAATGTAGCCCCTTATCGAACGGTTAGACTTCCAACAGGCGTCATGGAGTGAAGCTTAGCTGAGATACTGCTGATGTGTTGGCCAGTTTCTTGAGAAGTGACAACACATATGCAATATAATCTAAAAAAAAATAACTAAAAGAGTTCTTCAGTGCAGTGTAATGAAACAAAAACACTTCCACGAAGGGAAAAGAGTTGGGGACCGTCCCCGTATAATGTCCGATGGAATAAAAAGGAATGCAGTGAGGCAAAATGAATGATCAAATACTATTTACAGCAGTTGCGCAGTGGTTACCGCTGCTGTCTGTCAGTAAGGAGACCTGGGTTCGCTTCTCAGGTCCTTCCTGTGTGGAGTTTGCATGTTCTCCCCGTGTCTGCGTGGGTTTCCTCCGGGTGCTCCGGTTTCCTCCTATAATCCAAAGACATGCAGGTTAGGTGCATTGGCGATCCTAAATTGTCCCTGTGTGCGCCCTGCTCTGCTGCCCTGTGTTGGCTGGGATTGGCTCCAGCAGACCCCCATGACCCTGTATTAGGATATAGCGGGTTGGACAATGACTGATCGACTAACTGACAAAATGGATTTTAAAAGATGCCGTTTATATACTGTAACAGAATGGTGGACAGACATGATGTGACAGGAAATGACGTCGAAACTGGCAGACGGATACGACTGAACCAGAAGTAATGGAGGAAGTGACGTCATCTTCTGGAGATCGGACGTGATGTCATTGTGATGGAGCTGGAATGTGATGTCATCAGAGGTTGCCGGAAGTGACGTTTGGTGGCCATCTTGGGCACCCGGAAGTATGGAAGGTACGTTATTTTTCATCTTTGGGTCTGACGCAAAAGAGAGAGAGGCGTTAGTACCGCAAATCAACCCATTGTCTCGTGATTTTTCACTCACCTCAGGGTTTGTTGACTGCCACCTAAGTGCACATGTGTGACAGCAGATACGCAGCATTGGTCCTCTTTAAAGGGAACTAAAACAGAGTCTACATCATTTTCATTACTTTTGAGGGTTGTCAGTTCAACATGCATTTTAATAACAGCCGGTGATATGAATTTTTATACGCGTGAGTTGGCATTTAGCTGGTTTGCCAGCATTTCTCTATTTCGAGTCTCTTTTGTGCATACGCAAATTTCATAAATCTGACCCCTGTTTAAAATAAAATGCCTTAAAGAGATATCTATTTAAGTAAATATGATTGGTGAAATGGAAGGCGCTGCTGACTCACAATACCAGGGTCCTGGCTTTAAATGCTCTCCAAGTCGGTGTCTTTGCGGAGTTGTCATATTCTCCCCGTTTCTCCCCGATTTTGTCCCCACATTGTTAGATGCGTGTGAGTGTGTTCATATGTGTGCTTTTCAATTCAGACTTGGCTTCTGCTTTGCGCCCACTGTTTCCAGAACAGGCCCCCAACTCCCATGATTCTGAACTGGATTGAAAAGTGGATTAGATATTGGTTGGATGCACTAAATCAGCTTAATCGTAAATTTAATTTTACCTTATATTTATAATTATCGTAAAATCTCACCAAGTGCTGCATTTAATTGCCTCCTTGGCCTTTTAGAAATGCCAACAATTAAGAGTTACGACACACTTAATGAATCCAAAGTAATTTCAACGTAACGGCAAATCAAATTTACGGCAGTGTTTTGGGAAGAGAGAGACATATAGCAGCAGTCACTTATTGACTGATATTGAGTCCTTAGCTAATAAGTAGAATGTGACTGCACAATGGCAGGGTTAGCTAAAGGGGGCCTTAAAGTGCAATCTAAGCCGACACGAGTGGGTGTGTCTGTCAGGAAGAGTCTGCGGCTCCTCCCTTTTGTACCTGCTGATAGCCCACGGCCCTGTCTATCTGTGCTTGTTGCTATGCAACAATTATGGCACACCTGTCACATGATGCAGGAACACTTGACCTCTCGCTTTCCTTTCTGGGACTTTACTTGGTGTTCTGGTTTTTGGATTTGTCTGCGTATGATTTGCTTCCTGACTTTATTGTGTTTTCTTTTTGGATTTACTTGAATAGATTATTTTGTTTTGCCTACAGTATATCATTGTACAGGGCCGGCATGTGCGGTGAGGTGACGAGGTGATCTCCTTAGGTGGCACTTTGTTAAGGGCTGTATTTTCATTCAACCATTTTTTTTTTGAGTTTTAAAATAATGAGAGAAAATGAGAGTTAACTATGAACCATAAAAATGATGTAAATATTCAGTGTCTTATTTTAATTGCAAGAAGTGTTTCAAACTTTCCAAAGTGAAATTTGCCAAAACCATGCATTCACATTTCAAAGCTACATATCAGTAGTTGATACTGACATTAATATCCCTGCTTTTTTACATATTGCGTATGTTTTGGTTATTATTTTGTAAATTTGTTTTCATTTTGGAATGTTATTAAGGTTATCAGTCACATTTACAATGTCTAGTAAGTTTGGAACACACATGTTTAGTTAGGTTGCATCCACACTAAACGTTTTCATTTTAAAAATGTTATCCATTTTCGCCCTTCAACCTAAAATCCAGAGCCATAGACTTCTGACAATGCTAGCTCAGCATTACAGTGTGGACTTGAACTTTGATTGGTTTGCGCTTATTACGTCGCCCTTCTCTGATTGGATCCTTGCTCATTACAACCTCACATTCCATGATTGGTCTCCCTTCATGGAAGAAAGCCACATGTCAACATATCCAGATAGCAGCTTGGTGGGGGGATAGCACCCTGTCTCCTCCTGTCCTTCCATTAAGGAGTCGTCCCAGGCAGGTAATGATTCTGGCCGTCCCTCACACTGTCAAAAAGATAAAAATTTCCATGTGACTCCAAACTTCTAAATGGTAGTGTATGTCTCTGTTATATGCCATTTAGTACGCTGTTAGTAAAAACAGTGATAATAATAAACACCGTCTGTTGGAGTGACAACTGCAATGAATTTTATTTCTACAAATGTTTGTGATGTACCATCTGTTGGAATGAAAACTGCAATGAATTTTATTTCTACAAATGTTTGTGATGCACCATCTGTTGGAATGACAACTGCAATGAATTTTATCACTACAAACGTTTGTGACGTGCCACCTGTTAGGGTGAAAGAGACAAAGCAACTGAATGGACATTGAGATACACACACATACAAACCCTCATCTCTTCATTCAGGATGAGGGTAGCGTGGTAATGCGGTGGTTGGCACTGCTGTCTCAAATCCCTGATTGTATTTGCATGTCATAAGGCAGCAAACAAGGCAGGAGGGAGGAGGCCCTGAAGCCGTACCCTTTCAATGTGCCACTTAGTGGAGCAGCAGGCTAATTTCCTCACACGCCATCCGCTTATTTCTTAGTATCATAGTTGTCTAGATGGGCTTGAAGCGTTGGGCTCCTCGTTGATGGGTTAATTGCGTCAAGAGTGAGACGAGGCTGCAGTGATGGAGTCTTGCCCTCTGTTGTTCCAGCTGTCTCGTTACATAATTAATCTGTATCAATTTGCGGAAGTGGTGATACGTCTTGAACAATGTCTGAATGTAAAAATGGACGCTGATAAGCTTGCCTACAGTCTCGTGACTAATGAGCGATCTTGTAGTTCAGCTAATTCAGCCGCTTCATCACTTCTGCTCCAATTCCCCACCCTCACCCCCCAGCTACTCTACTGTAACAGGGATTTCTGAAATGCGCCTCCCCGGGGGACGCTGCATGTGGCTTCTGCAGTCAAAATCAATTAAACTCTGCACCATTCAGATGAGTCACATTTTTCAGCCACAGTTCAAGCGGACGGCTGGGTCTCCTGGGCTCCCTTCATCTACTGTCAGCCATGAAAAATAATTCCTTTCAGCGGGCTGCAGGAAAACGAAGACCAATGGAAAATAAGGATGAGAAATTGACAAAAGTAGAAAATAGCATGGCATGTTTACCCAGAAGCTGTCTTTGCGGGCTCACTTTGGGAGAATAGCACAGCCTTCACCGTGACGTTTGGGGCATTGACGTGTTTCATAACATACAAATTGATTTGTGGATAAAAAGCAAAGTTGTGACTTTGAAAGCTTAAGATGGCATCATTATAGGTACAAAATGGTGGGGTAGCCTGGTGGTGCAGTGGTTAGCACTGCTGTCTCAAATCCCTGATTGTACGAGGGTCATTTGATAAGTTGGGTAAATTTCTATGAAATAGTGCCACAATTTGTTTGGTGACATCATGGCTAGCAAGTGTCACTCTTCAAACTAGGTCAGGCCACGTTTAGGACAGAAGTGTCACATTGTACTACAGAGATTTGAAATTTTTTATTTTTTTCAAAAAACTGTATTTAACTTGCTTTTTTTTTACCTTACTTATCAAACAATCCTCATTTTTGAAGGTTGTGCTTGTCCATAGCTGCCAGACTGGGCACTTTCATGTCCAGTTGGGATACTTTTAAAACCCAATGTGCATGAAACAAAATGCTCGGGCATGACTCTTCTTTTTGGGCTATTTTTCTTGAAATTGTACATGATTTTTTTTTGTAAAGTCTTTACAGCCAAAGCGTTGTGTCTGTTACCTTCTTTTTCTTCCTTCAGCGCACATATAACTTTTAACTTTTTTCATTTGCAGAAGCACATGGACACTGCCCTTCATTAACTTTTTTTTATGTTGTTTCACCTGCAATAAATAAATTCAACACACATAACCAAACTGCCACTCATCGTATTTTTTTTCTACTGGACATCAGTGTTTTTATATCACATTCATTTAAAGAAATCTACTTAAAGGCTTCCCTCTCTAAGTTATGCCCTTGGCCCTTTGTCAATACAGGAAGATCCTGTCAATATGTAACAATCAGTCTCCGCCCACACATGCAAATTAAGGACGAATTGACCAATCAGTGGAGTGACATTCGTAGATATTTGCAGTTTGGGTGGCAATTTGTTGACCTGAAATGCACGCATCAGTACTGGGCTACATTTTCATAAGAATTTGGCAGGATTTTGACTGTGACTGGACTGTAAAGTGTCTTTCAATTATGTCAACCCTGTCCTGTGTCTTTTTTTGTCTTCCTTATTGTCATTGTGGCGGCATGGTGGCACAGTGGGTACCGCTGCGGGGTAAACCCACACAGACACGGGGAGAACATGCAAACTCCACCCAGGGAGGACTTGGGAAGTGAACCCAGGTCTCCTAACTGCGAGGCAGCAGCGCTACCCACTGCGCCACCGTGCCGCCCTATACAGTGCATCTGGAAAGTATTCACAGAGCATCACTTTTTCCACATTTTCTTATGTTACAGCCTTATTCCAAAATGGATTAAATTCATTTTTTTCCTCAGAATTCTACACACAACAGCCCATAATGACAACATGAAAAAAGTTTACTTGAGATTTTTGCAAATTTATTAAAAATAAAAAAACTGAGAACTCACATGTACATAAGTATTCACAGCCTTTGCTCAATACTTTGTTCAATTCCAGCCTCAAGTCTTTTTGAATATGATGCCACAAGCTTGGCACACCTATCCTTGGCCAGTTTCGCCCATTCCTCTTTGCAGCACCTCTCAAGCTCCATCAGGTTGGATGGGAAGTGTGTGCACAGCCATTTAAGATCTCTCCAGAGATGTTCAATCGAATTCAAGTCTGGGCTCTGGCTGGGCCACTCAAGGACATTCACAGAGTTGTCCTGAAGCCACTCCTTTGATATCTTGGCTGTGTGCTTAGGGTTGTTGTCCTGCTGAAAGATGAACTGTCGCCCCAGTCTGAGGTCAAGAGAGCTCTGGAGCAGGTTTTCATCCAGGATGTCTCTGTACATTGCTGCAGTCATCTTTCCATTTATCCTGACTAGTCTCCCAGTTCCATCCCCACAGCATGATGCTGCCACCACTATGCTTCACTGTAGGGATGGTATTGGCCTGGTGATGAGTGGTGCCTGGTTTCCTCCAAACGTGACGCCTGGCATTCACACCAAAGAGTTCAATCTTTGTCTCATCAGACCAGAGAATTTTGTTTTTCATGGTCTGAGAGTCCTTCAGGTGCCTTTTGCAAACTCCAGGCGGGCTGCCATGTGCCTTTTACTAAGGAGTGGCTTCCATCTGGCTACTCTACCATACAGGCCTGATTGGTGGATTACTGCAGAGATGGTTGTCCTTCTGGAAGGTTCTCCTCTCTTCACAGAGGACCTCCGGAGCTCTGACAAAGTGACCATCGGGTTCTTGGTCACCTCTCTGACTAAGGCCCTTCTCCCCTGATCGCTCAGTTTAGATGGCCGGCCAGCTCTAGGAAGAGTCCTGGTGGTTTCGAACTTCTTCCACTTACGGATGATGGAGGCCACTGTGCTCATTGGGACCTTCAAAGCAGCAGAAATTTTTCTGTAACCTTCCCCAGATTTGTGCCTCGAGACAATCCTGTCTTGGAGGTCTACAGACAATTCCTTTGACTTCATGCTTGGTTTGTGCTCTGACATGAACTGTCAACTGTGGGACCTTCTATAGACAGGTGTGTGCCTTTCCAAATCATGTCCAGTCAACTGAATTTACCACAGGTGGACTCCAATGAAGCTGCAGAAACATCTCAAGGATGATCAGGGGAAACAGGATGCACTTCATGTCAAAGGCTGTGAATTCTTATGTACATGTGCTTTCTCAGTTTTTTTATTTATAATAAATTTGCAAAAACATCAGGTAAACTTTTTTCACGTTGTCATTATGGGGTGTTGTGTGTAAAATTGAATTGAATTGAGGAAAAAATGATTTTAATCCATTTTGGAATAAGGCTGTAACATAACAAAATGTGGAAAAAGTGATGTGCTGTGAATACTTTCCGGATGCACTGTATATATGTGTCTATCTATCTATATATGTGTATAAAATATATATACAGTATATATATAATATATTAAATATCTGCAGTGGGCTGGCGCCCGGGGTTTGTTTCCTGCCTAGTGCCCTGTATTGGCTGGGATTGGCTCCAGCAGACCCCCGTGTCCCTGTAGTTAGAATATAGCGGGTTGGATAATAGATGGATGAATATATTATATATATATATATATATATATATATATATATATATATATATATATATATATATGAACAGTTAGGTCCATAAATATTTGGACAGAGACCACTTTTTTCTAATTTTGGTTCTGTACATTACCACAATGAATTTTAAATGAAACAACTCATTTGCAGACTTTCAGCTTTAATTCAGTGGGTTGAACAAAAAGATTGCATAAAAATGTGAGGCAACTAAAGCATTTTGAACACAATCCCTTCATTTCAGGGGCTCAAAAGTAATTGGACAATTGACTCAAAGGCTATTTCATGGGCAGGTGTGTTCAAGTCCGTCGTTCTGTCTTATCAATTAAGCAGATAAAAGGCCTGGAGTTGATTTGAGGTGTGGTGTTTGCATGTGGAAGATTCTGCTGTGAACAGACAACATGCGCTCAAAGGAGCTCTCCATTCATGCAGGTGAAAGAAGCCATCCTTAAGCTGTGAAAACAGAAAAAACCCATCCGAGAAATTGCTACAATATTATGAGTGGCAAAATCTACAGTTTGGTACATCCTGAGAAAGAAAGCAAGTACTGGTGAACTCAGCAACGCAAAAAGACCTGGGGCCTCATGTATAACGCCGTGCGTAGAACTCGCACTATAACATGGCGTAACCACAAAAGCCGAAATGTGCTTACGCACAGAAAAATCCAGATGCAGGAATCTGTGCGTACTCCAACTTCCACGTCCTTCCGTTACATAAATCCCGATCAGCGTGAAAACTAACGCCGCACGCCAAGCATTTTGTAACGCCCCAAATCCTCCCAGAATTACGCCTATTTGAATATGCAAATCAATATAAATCGCCCTTAAGCGCAGCCTTCTGTGAAAAGACAATGGGAAAAGCACGGGGAAAATATAAGAATTTCAGCGAATACCAAGTGGAGGCAAAGGAAAAACATACTATTTGTTCAAATAAACCGTGGTATAATCAACAAAATGAAGTTGATCGAGTGACATAGCGTGTTGGAGAAACTTGAAAGCTCACATTCACAAAATCGCACAGTGCCGGAAATAAAAAAAGTCACATATCAAAGTTGCCGTGAAAAGAAGAGTTGTAAGCCCACTGTCTGAGTGTCATATGAAAGCTTATTAGGGTACAGAGAAAAAGGCACACGGTGGGGAAAAAGCACGAAATGTCAACTTCAATCTCGAATTTTCCACTTTAATCACGTAGTTTATTTTGTCATTTAGTAGAACATTATAAACTTCATCTTAAAATCGTTTAATTAACCAGTTTCTCAAATCACATTGTAATTAAAGTAGCACGTTAAATGCTTTGTTTTGTATTTGATCTTCTACTCGTATGTGATCTATGTGTGTGAATCACTACTTGCTTCTTAAACTGGCTCTCTTCCTCCAACTGGACACAGAGTCCATTACATTTGTGATATTACAGCTCTCTGAATAACTAAAATACTGAGATGTATACGTGATGTCATTTTCATGATGATAGGAGCTAAAGCACATTATTAAACATGTGTTTCATGAGCCTCGTGCTCATGACAAGCATTATCTTTTGTCGAAATTTGTCGCATGCTTTTTAGCTGTGTTGTTATTTTCTCTTTCTGTTTTATATTCAATATATATTGGCGCGCCCAAGAGTCCTTGCTTTTCTTTCCCCAAGTAACCGATCGCCACACAATCAGCTCTGTAATAGAAGTTAAGCCATCTGTAAGCTTAGCGCCGATTCTTCAAAACGCTTAAAGAACATTGAAATATCTTCGTAGTACATGTTTAATTATTCTATCCTTCACGACACTCCCAGTGAAGAATATAGATTATTTAAATGAAGTTAAAGTTTTATGTGTATAATTTAACAAACATATTTTGCTGCATTTCACCTTAAAAATGATATCGTCATCATATGTAAATACGCTTTATAAAGTGGCCCAGGTTGTGAGATATTATAACTGTAGTGCAAGTTTACAGTGGGGTGATTGTACTTATAAGTACAAACAGTTCTACAAGGAGCAATTGATTGAGTGCATTTAAAGTTCTTGGGATTAAACTGTTTCTGAACCGCGAGGTCCGTACAGGAAAGGCTTTAAAACGTTTTGCAGTGGCTGAGACAGCGTGTCCTTAAAGCTGTATACCGATAATTCTCTTTCCGATCAGCTGCTGCTGTGATTCACACTCAGATACAGTGATATAAATACTCCGAGTCGTGCAGTGAGAGTAATATGGAAAAAGATGATCCGCTGTGGCAACTCCTAACGGGAGGAGCTGAAAGAAGAAGAAGAAGAAGAAGTGAGAGTAACAACGCTAAAGCAGTTATGGTATTTGGAATACTATGGCTGTTCCCTGGACCATTATATTGTTACGAGTTAATTACAATCAGATGCATTACACTAATAAACAATATGCGGTTAGTTTCTGTGTATTTATAAAGCCGCATCATGAAAATAATGAGTAATCACACAAGAACAGTACCATTGCTTTGACGCTGGGTGCCGCCAGTTTGCAAAACCGAGCGGAGAACTTGCGTACGACAAGGCATGAGGTACCGTGGAAAAGTGCGTGGCTTTACGCCAAGTGTTGGTTTTATACATCGCGATTTGAACGTGGAAAAGTTCTTACGCAACATTTCTGTGCGTACCCACCGTTTATACATGAGGCCCCTGGACGTCCACAGAAGACAACAGTGGTGGATGATCGCAGAATCATTTCCATGGTGAAGAGAAACCCCTTCACAACAGCCAGCCAAGTGAACAACACTCTCCAGGGCTTGGTCGGCGTATCGATATCGAAGTCTACCATAAAGAGAAGACTGCATGAAAGTAAATCCAGAGGGTGCACTGCAAGGTGCAAGCCACTCATAAGCCTCAAGAATAGAAAGGCTAGATTGGACTTTGCTAAAGAACATCTAAAAAGCCAGCACAGTTCTGGAGAAACATTCTTTGGCAGATGAAACCAAGATCAACCTCTACCAGAATGATGGCAAGAAAAAAGTATGGAGAAGGCTTGGAACAGCTCATCATCCAAAGCATAGCACATCATCTGTAAAACACGGTGGAGTCAGGCAGTGTGATGGCTTGGGCGTGCATGGCTGCCAGTGGCACTGGGACACTAGTGTTTATTGATGATGTGACACAGGACAGAAGCAGCCAAATGAATTCTGAGGTGTTCAGAGACGTACTGTCTGCTCAAATCCAGCTCAATGCAGTCAAATTGATTAGTCTGCGTTTCATGATACAGATGGACAATGACCCAAAACATACAAGCAAAGCAACCCAGGAGTTTATTACAGCAAAGAAGTGGAAAATTCTTGAATGGCAAGTCAGTCACCTGATCTTAACCCAAAAAGGCAGGCATTTCACTTGTTGAAGACTAAACTTCAGGCAGAAAGGCCCACAAACAAACAGCAACTGAAAGTAAAGGCCTGGCAGAGCATTAAAAAGGAGGAAACCCAGCATCTGGTGATGTCCAGGAGTTCAAGACTTCAGGCTGGCATTGCCAGCAAAGGGTTTTCAACCAAGTATTAGAAATGAACATTTTATTTCCAGTTATTTAATTTGTCCAATTACTTTTGAGCCCCTGAAATGAAGGGATTGTGTTAAAATAATACTTTAGTTGCGTCACATTTTTTTGTTCAACCCACTGAATTAAAGCTGAAAGTCTGCACTTCAACTGCATCTGAGTTGTTTCATTTAAAATTCATTGTGGTAATGTACAGAACTAAAATTAGAAAAAAGTTGTCTGTGGCCAAATATTTATGGACCTAACTGTATATAATATATATATATATATATATTGTGAACGCTGGCCCCATATATATATATATATATATATATATATATATATATATATGTATATGTATATATATATATGTGTATATGTATATATATATATATGTATATGTATATATATATATATATATATATATATATATATATATATATATGTATATATATATATATATGTATATATATATGTATATATATATATATATGTATGTATATGTATATATATATATATATATATATGTATGTATATATGTGTATATATATATATATGTATGTATATATGTGTATATATATATATATGTATGTATATATGTGTATATATATATATGTGTATATATATATATATGTATATATATATTTGTTGTGGAATATATTTAATCTATTTGGACATTTTTTCTTGAGCGTTGTTAATATTCGGATGTCAATGTGGAAATGCTGTAAGTCTCGGCCTACAACAACAACAACATTTATTTATATAGCACATTTTCATACAAACAGTAGCTCAAAGTGCTTTACATATTAAAGAATAGAAAAATGAAAGACATAATTATAAAAAAAAAAAAAAAATATATAATTCTAATTCTACCTGCCCCTCATTTTAAAAGCCTAGTGGCTTCATCGCTACACAAATCTGGTGGCAACCTCCGCGCTGTCCTTGAAGTCCCCTACAAGTGTAATCAGTGCTCAAGTAGATAGCGTGTGCATGTTAAACAGTGGGTGCCAGTCCATAACAGTCCTCGACATGGTAAGTTCCACTTGTGGCACAATAAAACAAATGCCTTTGCTAATTAGGCGGCCCATAGCAGTGACTGTCCAAAAAGCCCCTCCTGTTCAGCTGCTATAACAGAAATATGTAAGGTTTGGCAGCTGTCGGAGTTTTGGTCTGAATTAAATTGCCCTAATAATGAAAGCCATGCGAGAGAAGAGTCCTTAAGGGTGTCAGATTAATCAGGCCTGCCATCGCATGGTGCTAATTAATCATCAGAGCGCACAGCCTCAGATCGGCGGCAGCCTCTGTTTTAGATGACGGTCGTGGTGCCACTCAGTACACCCAGAGATGTGCACGATGCTCCAGGCGTTTTTTTTAATTGTTGAGATTTCATTCCATATTTGACTTGTATTTCTTACATAACATGTGGTGTTCTGATCCCCTAGGAGATTTGACACTAACTCTGATTCTAGTGAACCTGCTCCCATTCAGGGTGGATTCCTGACTTGTACCTGAGGTTTCTGGGAGAAGGATCTGACCCACGCAGGACCCTGTAGTGTTGGTAGGTATTTGATAAGTAGTGTGCCCAACAATAGACTGACATGCAATTCAGAGCTGATTCTTCCTGATGTTTGCCAGGGGGAGGCAAACATGACACATGTCAGGGGACTCTGAGCAGTGGGAGGCTCTCTTGCGCGAGGCTAAAGCTGCGACAAATTAAATGGAAATCCCTACAGCGTTCAAATCAGGTCGGCGTCGCAAAAGACCAAGACGTCTTATTGAGTCTGATGGATCTGATGCAGGAGCAGATGATCAGGAATCCCAAGATCCAGAAGTAAAATTCAGAAGAGGCGCGTTTCATGTTAGGATGGATTCCTTAGTGTCAGATTTGTCCGGGTAGTTTTGAAAGCCTAAACAATGTAGGTCACCTTTTTTGTCCCAATTTTAAACTGTAGGAGCACAAGCACGGAGGACATCACAGCCTCTCGTGCAAATTTAGATGCAAAATATTCAAAGGATCTGTCACATCATTTGAAAGATGAGGTGATTCACGTCAAATGTTAAGGTCTGAAGGTGGGCACTGTGATCGTTCATATCATATGAGATATAGAACTTTAGAACACTCCAGACGAGAACAGGCCGTTTAGCCCAACAAAGCTCGCTTATTCCAAGTGTCAGTTGTTCTTTGTGTAAAGAAAAACTTCCTAATGTTTGTGTGACATTTACCTTTAACAAGTTCCAGCTGTGTCCCCGTGTTCTTGATGAACTCTTTTTAAAGTCACCGTCTCGATCCACTGCACTGATTTTTCATAATTTTAAACACTTCCATCATGTCTCCTCTTAATCTTCTTTTGTTTAAACTGTAAAGGCTCAGCTCTTTTAATCTTTCCTCATAATTCAACCCCTGTAGCCCTTCAATCAGCCTAGTCGCTCTTCTCTGGACCATTTCTTGTGCTGCTATGTCCTTTTTGTAGCCTGGAGAGCAAAACTGCACACAGGACTCCAGATGAGGCCTCACCAGTGTGTTATAAAGACTGAGTATAACCTCATGTGACTTGTACTCAAAAAAAATCAAGGCGCTATATAACTTGACATTCTGTTAGCCTTCCTAATGGCTTCTGAACACCATCTGGAGATTGATAGCTTAGAGTCCACTATGACTCCTAAATCCTTCTCATAAGGTGTACTCTCGATTTTCCGACCGCCCATTGTGTATTCAAACCTAATATTTTTACTTCCTATGTGTAACCCTTTACATTTACTGACATTAAATTTCATCTGCCACTAATCTGCCCAAGCCTGTATGCTGTCCAAGTCCTTCTGTGATGACATAATGGATTCCAAATTATCTGCTAATTCACCTATCTTGGTATCATCTGCAAACTTAAGCAGCTTGTTACTTATAGTCCTATCTAAATCATTTATATCTATATATATATAAAATTCTTTTCGAGTTTGAAACGGAAATTGTGTATGACCACACGAAACGGAAATTACGTATGACCACAAAACATATTATAATACAGGAACTAATCACTTCGTTTGTGGACGCCATTTTTATATCGTCTTTACGAATTATTATTTGTGTGAGATTTATTTTACTGTTATTGAAAAGAAGTAAACACAAACATGCCAATCTATCCCATAGAAGTGCGCCCCGTGTCGCCCTCTCCCAGCCCTTGTCTCTGGACTCTAGCACTGAGCCGTCTGCCGCCAGGCACGTTCTGACACAGAAGTTTTATTTATTCGTCCAAGTGACTGTCGCGGAAACTGCTACATTCTAACCTTTTTTTAATTGCCAGTACTTGATAGTAGAAGAGATGAAGAAAACAGCTTTGCGTCTTTCTACTTTTTAACTGTGCCGAGCTGTAGAAGACCACCTTCAGCGGCGAGGGGTCGTGACAACAAAGTGGACGCTGGAAGGTGCGGAATGTAGGGCCGCTCTGCCGGATTGACATCTTCGCAGTTTCGGACAGCGTCTTCTCTTTTCGCACCGTTTGTGACACTTCAAGTTTCCCGTCGGCTCCTTGGATAGTGGAAATCTTTGTGAATGAGTGTAATCGGTGCCATCGAAGCGTGACTCTGGTAAATTGCGGTGCACGACTACTTACTGTCCCTTAAGGTGAGTTTGGGTCACTAAAACCCTACAACATTCAAGGTTGCTTTTGTGATAAATTCTTTTAAGAAGATGGAGGGTTCACATCTAAGAAGATGTACCGGCCCTTTCATGTTAAGTTTTGGACTTGGGAATTGTTTGGACCTTCTGCCCGTTAAGCACGGAAGGGCAGCGTCCACATTTCTCAGAATAATTTTTCTCTTAAATCACAGGCACGTAGTGCAACGATATCAGGCAGAAATTTGGAGGATCGCATAGAAAATGTAATTTCTATACCACAGCAGTCGTGTACTCCCTTTCATAAGGGATCTGCTACCGAGAGATAATCCAAATACATTTAAGCTGCTGTTAGTGCTACTTACCTGTTGTGTTATAGCGCCTTTAAAATGTACCTTACCTGAAAGCACTCCAGTACTGCTCAATGTATCTTTACTTCTTACATGTTAATGTTTTACTGTTTAATAATTTATACACTTCTTATATATCATTCAAATTCTCTTATGGAAATGTTTACTGTTTAAAAATGTATACACTTCTTATATGTTCTTCAAATTCTTTTATCAAAATGTTTTACTACTTAATAACTTATTTTATAAATACCAAATTTTATTTTTTTCCCTTGCACTCAGTGAGCGAAGCCATTGGGTAATCAGCTAGTTTATTATAAATAGCAGCGGCCCCAGCACTGACCCCTGTTAGTCATCACTCTTAACATCGGCCAATTCTAATGAGGTTCCCCACACCATCACCCTCTGCTTCCTGTGTCTGAGCCAATTCTGCACCCACCTACAAACATCACCCTGAACTGCCACTTCTTTTAGTTCGATGCCCAACCTCTCATGTGGCATCTTATAAAATGTTTTCTGAAAGTCAAGATAAATAATATCATAAGCTCCACTCCGCTCATATCCTTTTGTTGCCTCCTCATAGAATTCCAGCATGTTGGTAAAACACGACCTCCCTCTTCGGAACCCATGCTGACTGTTCCTAATAACTGCCCTGTCACCCTTTTTATATAATCTTTATATATAATACGCTACCGTGGCTGTCTGCTTGTCTGCCTAGGATTAGACTGAGCAGATCGTTCCTCCCCACGCTATGCGACTCTTCAATTCCACCAGGGGGAGTAAATGCTAACATTATTCAAAGTTATTGTCTGTTTTTACATGCATTTTTATTATTCTTTAATTTAATATTGTTCTTTATCACTATACTGCTGCTGGAGTATGTGAATTTCCCCCAGGGATTAATAAAGTATCTATCTATCTATCTATCTATCTATCTATCTATCTATCTATCTATCTATCTATCTATCTATCTATCTATGTATCTCATATAGTGCCTTATCTATCTATCTATCTATCTATCTATCTATCTATCTATCTATCTATCTATTATATAGTGCCTTTCCTATCTATCTATCTATCTATCTATCTATCTATCTATCTATTATATAGTGCCTTTCCTATCTATCTATCTATCTATCTATCTATCTATCTATCTATCTATCTATCTATCTATCTATCATCTATCTATCTATCTATCTATTATATAGTGCCTTTCATATCTATCTATCTATCTATCATATAGTGCCTTTCCTATCTATCTATCTATCTATCTATCTATCTATCTATCTATCTATCTATCTATTATATAGTCTCTTTCATATCTATCTATCTATCTATCTATCTATCTATCTATCTATCTATCTATCTATCTATCTAAATCGCCTGTAGCTTGCAAACCGTTTGACGTATTGACCTGAAATTTGGTACACATACACTACGTGACATCTACTGCCCGCTTTTGGGGGTGGTGATTGACCTCCAATGTTATTCCTCTTTTTATTTTTATTTTATTGTAGAATCAGCTCTCGGCAGCAGCCATCTGGGTGGCTATGTGGCGCATGCATACGGGCGCCGTTCTCATTCCCTACCACTTTCGCCATCACTTCCCCTACCTCTTCATATCTTAAATCATTCTTGAGGCAGATTGAAGACTTAAGTGCCAGTCTAAGTGAAAAATTAAGGAAAACATACTGAGTAATTGCAACAAAACACGGACTTAAATCAGTTTTAACCTGAAAAGATGCCAACAGAAGAAAAGAAGCGGGCCACTAGGGTGAAGAGAAGAAGAGCTGCTCAGGAATCAACAAGCGCATCAACCTCTGAGCAAACAAATGCTAAACGTACAGAGAAAGAGGATGAAAACTAGGAATGAAAACTCAAGTCAAGTGGATTCACTGCACGTCATTGTTGCCTTGCGCCGTTACTAGTGGGATGATATTTGCCATGATATGATACAAATACAGAAATAAAAATGTTGCAGAAAGACACGCTGACTCTGTTAGTAATTTTAATTCAGAGCTGCCAGAGCCTCCACTCATCATGAGACACGACATGTGATACAATATAATATAAATTTAATTACAGTTGCATGACATTTCACTTGGTCAGCTTGGGGAAGCAAAATGATTATAATTCGGAGCCAGGGGGCTCATAATTTTTAGGGGTCCAAGATTTTCTGGCGACAGGGCTGCTACATGACAAGAAAATGGAGAAAAGGGTTTCATGAAATGTAAATTGGCTCAGGATTACAAAGTGCTGGTTACGTTCTTGTTCTTGTGTGTGTTGGGCTGGTTTTTGGTTTACACCTGGTCCTGCTGGGTAATGATCTGAGTCTGATAACTTATGAATTAGCTCTCCTATGATGGAGGGTGGGTTATGTACTTGAGTGTGTCTTGCAATGGCCTAGTGTCCCATCCGGGGTTGGATCCTGCCTTGCACCTGGTAGTGCTGGTGGTAGGTTCTGGGCCCTCCTGATCATCAAGTGCATTGAGGGGTTTAGGTAACTGTAAATTGGCCCAGCATGCTTATACTGTGTACAATGAGTGACAGACTGGCATTTCTGTCTTTCCCCCAATACTGCCGGGGGGGTGATCTGGCCCACCCACTTCAGTAATTTGCTGAATTGTAAGATGTTTAATATGGCTTGATCAATTGTTAAAGGGCTACGCTTGAAGAAGTCTAGGTTGTCCTTTTGATGTATGTCCTGCAGTGGACTGGCATCCCCTCCTGAGCTGGTTCTTGCTTTTCACCTGGGAGAGCATCGGCAACACGACCCCCTAATCCTGAAGTGAATTAAGGGGTTTGATAAATCACAAATCAGCTTAGTGTAATTGAGCGCGTCTTTTGATGGACTGGCATCCCCTCCAAGGTTGGCTCCTGCTTTGTGCCTGATCCTCCTGAGAGACAACCTGGCTTGGTGGACAGATGAGACAAAGACGAACCAGCATCAGGGTGATGGTGAGTGTGGAAACGAGAAATAACTGCCTGAGATCCAAAGCAGACCACCTCATCTGTTGGAC
The DNA here is from genome assembly GCF_016835505.1 of Polypterus senegalus. Lineage (NCBI taxonomy): Eukaryota > Metazoa > Chordata > Cladistia > Polypteriformes > Polypteridae > Polypterus > Polypterus senegalus. The sequence continues at coordinate 191,696,490 of NC_053158.1, forward strand.
ATGATGCTTGGGGGTGTTATGTCTTGGTCATGTATGGCTGCCACAGGTCCTGGCACTCTTGTCTTTATTGATGCAGTTCTGAGGTGTGCAGAAACGTCTGATCTTCTCAAGTTCTAGTCACTGTCTCCAAACTCAGTGGACGGCACTTCATCCTTCATAAGTCAATGATCCAACATACAGCTGAGGCAACAAAGCTAAAAAAAAAAATGGAAAATTCTGGAATGACCAAGCCAGTCGCCCAATTTTGATTCAACTGAGCAGGTCTTCCATATGCTGAAGAGAAAACTTGAGGGGACAAGCCCCCCAGAACAAGCAGCAGCTGAAGATGGTGGCATTAGAGGCTTGGTAGAGCATCACCAGAGAACAACAACAACATTTATTTCTATAGCACATTTTCATACAAACAGTAGCTCAAAGTGCTTTACATATTAAAGAATAGAAAAATGAAAGACATAATTATAAAACAAAATAAATCAACATTAATTAACATCGAATAAGAGTAAGGTTCAATGGCCAGGGGACAGAAAAACAAAAACTCCAGACGGCTGGAGAAAAAAATAAAATCTGTAGGGATTCCAGACCATGAGATCGCCCAGTCCCCTCTGGGCATTCTACCTAACATAAATGAAACAGTCCTCTTTGGATTTAGGGTTCTCACGGAAGGGCTTGATGATGATGATGGTCACGTAGACTTCTGCCTTTTAATCAGTCCATCATTGTTGGAGCATCATGAAGCTTTAAGTAGGTGGAGGTGACGCAGGCCACCACCACAAAGAAACCGGAAAAAGAAACAGAAAAGAGAGTAGGGGTCAGTACGGATTTTAGAGCCACCATGAATAGTTATTATGAGGAAATTGAACATACAGAGTATCAGGATTAAGTTAAATTAAGTTAAATTGAAGTTATACAAAGGCCATGTTAAAGTAATGTGTTTTCAGCCGTGTTTTAAATTGCTCTACTGTATCAGCCTGGCGAATTCCTATTGGCAGACTATTCCAGATTTTAGGTGCATAACAGCAGAAGGCTGCCAGCCTCACCACTTCTTTTAAGTTTTGTTCTTGGAATTCTAAGGAGACACTCATTTGAGGATCTGAGATTACGATTTGGAATATAAGGTGTCAGACATTCCGATATATAAGATGGGGCGAGATTATTTAAGGCTTTATAAACCATAAGCAGAATTTTAAAGTCAATCCTGAATGACACAGGTAACCAGTGCAGTGACGCTAAGACTGGTGTGATGTGTTCGGATTTTCTTTTCCTAGTTAGGATTCTAGCAGCTGCATTCTGCACTCGTTGCAAACGATTTATATCTTGAGAATTGAAATTTATGAGAAGACCCTCATCACTTGGTGATGTCTATGAATTGCAGACGTCAAGCAGTCATTGCATGTGAGGGATAAGCGACAAAGAAATAAATATGATGGCTTTAATAGACCTGCCACCATATTGTGGTGCCCTTGAAATGGGGGGACCGTGTAGACTGCAAATCCCCTTAAATGAAACTTTAATCACGATGTCTGAATCGTCTGTTTTGTCGTTTTTAACCAACTTTTCTCAACCTTATTTGTATTATTTGCGACCCGAGTTTTCATGACAGTTTTAATTGCGCCCCCTAACGTTTTTTTGAAAGGAGCCCACTAATACCAATTTGTTCTTTTTTAATTAATGATATATCATAGATGCATATTTTATTATACCTACTTAACTTTTATCGACATTTATCTAACTCTATATTTATTGTTCTAGTATCAGAGTGTAGTTTAAGTTCATTTGTTTTTTTCATATTTTTGATTCTTATTTTCTTTTTTTCACATCTTCGCACCCCCCTTTTTGTTACTTTGCGCCCCCCTAGGGGGTCCGCCCCACAGGTTGAGAACCACTGCGCTACACAGTGGTCACCCCTAGTGAAGCGACTATTCTGTGTAAAAGGGGACGGCCAGCCGCGGCTCTGTTGACCACTATAGTGAAGGAAGGGCTGATTGCTGAGGTGGAGGCTCCATGGAGGCTGACTGCTGGACAAAGGAGCACTTGAGTGTAGGTCCAGTAGCGTGGCGGCCTCCTGGGCGAGGGTGACGCACTCTCAGGGAGCTCTGGGTGCCCATTAAGGGTAACTGACTCCGCCCCCTCTGACTGGAGTTCTGTAAAGCTCGGGCACATCGGGAGGACGACTTCATCAAAGCAATTTTGATTTATCGTCGTTTTTTGTCGGAGGGAGCACTCCCAAATCTCACCACCTCTCACCGCACCAGGAGTACCGGTAGGACTGCTTATACTCTACTTACAGCACGCTGTGCTCGGAGTCGTTTATGAATCTTAGCAGCAGTGTACCCGCTACACCAGCGTTTCTCAACCTTTACGTATTTGCGCCCCGAGTTTTCATAACAGTTTTAATCGCGCCCCCCTAACATTTTTTTGAAATGTAGAAGCCTATTTTATTATACCTACTTAACTTTTATCAACATTTATCTAACTCTATATTTATTTTTCTAGTATCAGAATGTAGTTCAAGTTCATTTGTTGTGGTTTCAATAGATGTATTTTTCATATTTTCGATTCTTGTTTTCTTTTTTTCACATCTTTGCGCCCCCCTAGCGGGGCCTGCCCCACAGTTTGAGAACCACTGGTTTAAACTGTGGAGCAGAGGGGGACATCAAGGAAAAAACATGTCTTTGTGCCAAACATTATGGAGGGGTTCTGTAGATCCAGGGATCTCTTGAAAATGTTTTCCATTTAGATTAAATGTAATTAGTTTCGGCCTAGGGCAGCACGGTGGTGCAGTGGTAGTGCTGCTGCCTCACAGTTAGGTTCGCTTCTCGGGTCCTCCCTGCGTGGATTTTGCATGTTCTCCCCGTGTCTGCGTGGGTTTCCTCCCACAGTCCAAAGACATGCCAGTTAGGTGGATTGGCGATTCTAAATTGGCCCGTGTGTGTGTGCTTGGTGTGTGGGTGTGTGTTTGTGTGTGTCCTGCGGTGGGTTGGCACCCTGCCTGGGATTGGTTCCTGCATTGTGCCCTGTGTTGGCTGGGATTGGCTCCAGCAGACCCCCGTGACCCTGTATTCGGATTCAGCGAGTTAGAAAGTGGATGGATGGATAGTTTCGGCCTTAGCACCCAACCCACTGAATTAAGTTCCAACCATTAAGACGGCCCTCTCCGCCATTTCTGCTGCAGTTATTTGACCCGCACTGCAGTGACTGTAGTATGGCTGACACGATAAAAGAAGGCAGGCCAAATTAGTTTTAGTTTTTAATGAACTTTCTTGACTTTACATAAACAGGGAGAGATGATTTATTTACTTGTACGTTTGATACTTACATACACTCAATATCTGATATTTTAAAACTTGTACTTGAGCAGTTTTCTCACAGACAAGTCCTGCTTTGACTTGACTTTCTTTCCAGAAAGGTCATTTGTGCTTTTAGTGAAGTATGGCTGCTGTGTACTTTATATAACACTGTTTAAAAATAAATCCTGGCATCATTACTCAAATAAGCACATCTCGAATTTCTAACTGTTCACATTCTTACAGAAATGACAGCATGTTTGTTATTTGAGGGATTAATTTTTTCCTGTACTTTTCATGTTTTTATTCTCCTTTTTGCCTTTAATGCCATTCCAGACCTCCGCATCGGCCAAACCCACACTTGAGACGCAGAGCTGAGGCCAGCCAGCCATGCAAAGCGAGCTCTCGGCCCTCCAGATCTGGCCTTAAATATTAGCGCAGACATCCCAGCCCTTAAGAAATGTGACTGTGAGCCTGAGGCCGTGTGTAGGAATGAAAAAGGTAAAGTTTACCGAAGGTGCAGCACGTCAGGAACGAATGAAACGAAATGCTCGCTGCCTTGTTTGTTCATGTGGAATACTCAAATGAAAACGTTCCCAGTGCTTATTTAAATCGTGTGGTCTTCACTTTGTTCTCGTTCTCCGCCGTGTTTAGACAGCTGATGAACAGACTTCTTCAAAAAAGATGGAAAAAGCAAACTGTACACCTCCAGACCCAAACCACAGGCCGCTTTAACGGAACGGATGAACACTGAACTGAGCCTGGGGTCTCACAGGAGGGGACTAGAAGTGGAAAGTGTGGGAAGTGGGCTTTCTTTACGTTCAATTCAGTGCTCCACAAAACGTAACCTTTGTATACTGTAGTGCCTTACAGTATGTACGCGGCCTTTTGTAGTACAAAGCACTGCAGTACCTACGCCACACTTATTTCTGTTGTACATTTTATACAAAACCTGTACAGCAGGTCAAAGTACAGTAGTATTTTAAGATATGAGTGCCGCAACGTACGTGTTTTTTGAGATACGAGCCGTCACTAAGTTGATTTTTTGCCTTGAGTTATGAGCCAAAATTCGAAATATGAGCCATCAAAGAGCTTGTCGCCGTACATTCAGAGGAACTGACGACGGAGGACTTGACGGAACTACAGACGCGGCAACATACAGAGGTTCTGCAGGAGATCCGTATCGCGGAGAAGGTTACCTCATAAAGTGAGATAAAGGAAGTGGGGACAAAAGTTTCGAATTTTAAAGAAATGAAACACCCTGAAAAAATTACAACTGATCGCGCAGCGGCTCTATTTAATGACACTTGCCTAACGCTTGAGTTTATTTAAGAGATAACCCTGAAAAAAAATGCAACAGATAGTGCAGCCGTGCTATTTAATGACACTTGCCTAACGCATTTTAGAAACATTCTGAAAGAGAGGCTGAAACAGACCTCATTGGACTGGTTTTTATCGAAAACCCCTGCAGATGAAAGTGCGGCGAAAAGGGCAAAAATCAGTGAATAACATTCAGTTGTTCAGTTCAGCCTTTCTCCACCACCTCCGTCAGCATCTTCAACTCGTCTGATCTCCAAGGTAAATGCTGTACATTATATATATCAGAGCAGACTATACTTTCTGAGAAGGTTGGCATCCTTCAACATCTGCAGTAAGATGCTGCAGATGTTCTACCAGACGGTTGTGGCGAGTGCCCTCTTCTACACGGTGGTGTGCTGGGGTGGCAGCATAAAGATGAAAGACGCCTCACGCCTGGACAAACTGGTGTGGAAGGCAGGCTCTATTGTAGGTACGGAGCTGGACAGACTGACATCTGTGGCAGAGTGACGGGCGCTGAGCAGACTCCTGTCAGTCATGGAGAATCCACTGCATCCACTGAACAGGATCATCGCCAGACAGAGGAGCAGCTTCACACAGACTGCTGTCACCATCCTGCTCCACTGACAGACTGAGGAGACCCCACACTATGCGACTCTTCAATTCCACCCGGGGGAGTAAACGTTAACATTAATTTTATTTAATTTTTTTTCATTTTTATTACTATTTAATTTAATAGTGTTTCTTTGTATCAGTATACTGCTGCTGGATTATGTGAATTTCCCCTTGGGATTAATAAAATATCTATCTATCTATCTATCTATCTATCATATAGTGCCTTTCCTATCTATCTATCTATCTATCTATCTATCTATCTATCTATCTATCTATCTATCTATCTATCCTTAATAAAACCCGTTTATTGCAGTACATTCTATTGTATTGTGTTTTTATACATTATTCGTTATTTATAAGTACAATTTTCTTATTTAAAAACAGGTCCGGAACGGATTAATGGCATTTCAATTCATTCAATGGGGAAAATTGATTTGAGATAAGAGCATTTTGACTTAAGAGCTCGGTCACGGAACGAATTAAACTCGTATCTCAAGGTGTCACTGTACTTTAAAAGATGTCAAAGAAAAAAATTGCAAGAAAAAATAAAGATAATAATTTGGAGATAAATGCATATATGAGTGAATAAATGAAATACGAAAAATAGTAAGTAAGAAAAAGCCTGAATTATCATAAAAGAAATGTAACGACTTACTTCATGAGATACAGATAGATAGTGTGGTGAGCGGCTGGGGGTGGTACCCAGCGGGGATGCCCAGGAGGATCGGAGGAGGGCTTGTGCCTCCTCCAGACCACGAGAGGGCGACCGCCCAGGTTGCACTGGGGACCACGGGTACAGAGCTTTGAAGCTCAACCCTATAGGTGCCCTTGGTCACCGCCAGGGGGCGCCCCAGTGCCTTTGGAGCCCTGGACCTCAGCACTTCCGCCACACCCGGAAGTACTGGGGGGGGAAAGAGGACCGGGGACACCCGGAGTGCTTCTGGGTGCACAGCCGGCACTTCCACCACACAGGGGGGTGCCGGCAGAAGAGTGTCGAGAAGCACGTGGAGCACATCTGGGGGTGTATATAAGGGGCCACCTCCCTCCATTCGAGGGCTGGAGTCGGGTGATGAGAAGGACGGAGCTCGGGTGGAGAGGCAAGGAGGCGGCCTGAAGAGAGACAGAGGCAGTGTGAGGCCTGGGCTTTGGGGGAGTCTGCGGGTTGGGTGACACTTATTACTGTAAATATTAGTGTAAATAAACGTGTGGTGGTGCTTTTCAACATCCGGGGCTCGTTCCACAATAGATAGATAGATAGACAGATAGGAAAGGCACTATATAAGAGATTGATGGATAGATCGAGAAAGAGAGGTAGATTTAAAGGCACTATAGATAGATAGATAGATAGATAGAGAGGGCACTATATAATAGATAGATAGATAGATACCTGTGAAAGGCATTATATAATAGATAGATAATGTGAAAGGCACTATAAAAAAATCGATAGATTGATATGAAAGGAATTACTGTATATGATAGATAGATAGATATACAAATAGATTATTTTGCTACATAGAAGTAGGATAAGAAGAACCACAGTTAAAGAAGGTCACCAATGTTACAGTAGAAAATACGATAATTACTACCATGTGTACTGCCATAGGTATGAAGGAGCCTCAGTGGGGTTTCTTCACACACTTCTGCCTAATATTTAAACAGATAGATAGATACTTTATTAATCCCAAGGAGAAATTCACAGAATTCAAATAGCAGAATTCAATCCTAGATACCACATAATAGATTAACTGAATTGACCTCAGGTGGACTACAATCGAAGTGTAGAAACATCTCAATGATGAGCAATAGAATGGAATGCACCTGAGCCACAATCAAGTGCTAAAGCAAAGGAATAAAGATGGATTGATAGATCGATAGATAGATACAGTAGATAGATGTGAAATCACAGGGTGAACATACTCAGGCTTAAGCTGACTTAGAAAATGGAATGATATAATATAATTGAATTTGTCCAAAGCATGTTGCATGTTTATACCTGACATTTATCAGCATTAATAAAAGGATAAATGTCTTTGTGCTTATGTATCTGTACATATGTTCTCTTGGTATATCTCAGTCATTCCAACAGATGGCACATCACAAACATTTGTGTTAGTGAAATGCATTACAATAAGTATTTGCGATACTCCATCTGTTGGAATGACAAATGCAGTGCCTTTTATTACTGCATGCATCGCACAATACATTCCAGTAGATGATGCACTGCAAATGTTAACGTGGAGGTCTATGTTAATGACTTTAATTTTATCTCAGACAGTTTATTTTTAATTTAATAACGTTGCAGACAAGGAACACAAGTGGTGCCATAGAGTAGTGGGTGACATGTTGCAGGTTGATTAACACATGCAGGTGAGAGTTCCACTGGACTGTGTCCATATGACAATAAAGATCCTACAAACCTATAACTAGTAGGGGACAGACAACAGTCTAAAGTGGGCTTCATCTCAGATGCTGTGGCCAAAGGCCTCTGTTGTTGGTTTTCAGTAATGCCAAGGCCGTGGCATAGTGGTTTAGGTTTTGGACTTCAAACCCTGGAGTCAGGGGATCAGATCCCACTACTGACACTGTGTGACCCTGAGCAAGTCACTTCACCTGCCTGAGCTCCAACTAGAAGAACAAAAGATGTTGTAAGTGATTTATTTGAAATGTGTGGTGGGTGGTACGGTGGCGTGGTGGTTAGTGCTGCTGCTTCAAAGATGCAGTGTTCTGGGCTAGAATGTCACACTTGGCCCTTGTCTGAGTGGAGTCAGGCTCTTCTCCTTGGGTTTCGCACCGAGTCCTGTGCTTCCCAAAGGCGTGTCGGTGATGATGGCTGGTGATTCTTATTTGGCCCTGTGACTGCATGTGAAGCAGACTCCCTTTGTCCTTTCATGATAGATAGATAGACAGATATTTTATTAATCCCAAGGGGAAATTCACATACTCCAGGACCAGCATACTGATAAAAAACAATATTAAATTAAAGAGTGATAACAATGCAGGTATAACAGACAATAACTTTGTATAATGTTAACGTTTACCCCCCGGGTGGAACTGAAGAGTCACATAGTGTGGGGTCTCCTCAGTCTGTCAGTGGAGCAGGACGGTGACAGCAGTCTATCTGAAGCTGCTCCTCTGTCTGGAGATGATCCTGTTCAGTGGATGCAGTGGATTCCCCATGATTGACAGGAGTCTGCTCAGCGCCTGTCACTCTGCCACGGATGTCAAACTGTCCAGCTCCATGTCTACAATAGAGCCTGCCTTCCTCACCAGTTTGTCCAGGCATGAGGCGTCCCTCTTCTTTATGCTGCCTCCCCAGCACACCACCACGTAGAAGAGGGCGCTCGCCACAACCGTCTGGTAGAACATCTGCGGCATCTTATTGCAGATGTTGAAGGATGCCAGCCTTCTAAGGAATTATGGACTCCCAACTGGCAAAGGTACCAGCATCCAGCTTTGTAGGAATGCCTGACCATCCACATTTTCGCCAATGGCCTCCCGGCCAGACAATATCTCATCCTCTATCCCAATTGGGTTCATTGTGACGTTCACAGAGGGTAAACAGGAGCATCTGCCAACATAACGTCCTAAAAGGCCATAGGAATCATGAAGGATTTGTGTGCTTAATATTACGTTTTTCAAAGCAGGCCACAAACGTATCTTATTGTTATGAGCACATCCCTTTTCCCTTTGCTCATCCCTCTCTTTATCACTCCTTCAATTCAATAAAATATTTTACGTTATGGATTGCAGTATGTGGCCTCTGATTCAGACAGCAAATAATGCCTAGGAATTATAACTGCCATACCCCACCACAACAACCTCCAGCAGTTTGAGCCCATATTCCTCGTCCATATCAGAACTGTGCCATCCACTTCCAAACAATGGCCTTGGTGGAGGAACCTAAAGCTCTCCCGGTCTCGAGGGCTCTGCCCACTGGCCCCTGACCTTCCAGGTCATTTGAAGGCTTTCAGACGGTGGCAGCTTCAACACTCTCCACTCACACACATCCTGAAATCTGACGCTCCCCTCGGCCCCGGCGATTATTTCTATCAGGAATGTCTTTGCCACGTTCCAAAGGAATGGCAGCAGCCTTAAAAGGAGACAGCGCTCGTTCGGCTGTGGAGATGCCGTGGCATTGGCCAAACCCGAGCGAGGCACGCCGGTGGGAATTTCAGAGGACTGTCCCGTGTGTTCATCCAAATTTGGAAACGTTTGGGTTTTTTTTTTTTCCAGTTTGAGAAGAAGCAGACGATTTTATGACAAGTTGAGCAGGAAGGCACACCGGCTCACCCTGAGCTCCGCTGATCCCACCCCACCACCCCAGACAATCAACATGCGCCCACCCGTGCAAAAACCACTGCTGGCCGAGGGTGTCACCCTGCCACTGGACTGACTGGCCTTAAGGGTCCGCTTGGTCTGCAGACTGAATGCCAGACGGCCAGTTGGTGTTTTCTTTCACATTCCTGCCATGCATTAACGTCCACTTAGTCTGGGAATCTTTTATTTTACATTAGGATGCCAAAATCCTGCAACCCCCTCAAGCAGTTGCCTTCTTTTCATGACTAAAGGTGGACGATGCCTTAGTAAGGAAATCATTTCAAAAGCAGAGTAGATTAAACTGTGTCAGTCCAGAATAAGTGGGCATTAGCACTGGCAAAGTCCCCATGGATATATAGAGGCATACAGGATGGTGGCTCTTTCATTTACATCCATCATCCAACCCGCTATATCCTAACTATAGGGTCACGGGGGTCTGCTGGAGCCAGCCAACACAAGTCAGGAAACAAACCCCGGGCAGGGTGCCAGCCCACCGCAGGACACAGACACAGACACCCACACACCAAGCACACACTAGGGACAATTTAGAATCGCCAATCCACCTAACCTGCATGTCTTTGGACTGTGGGAGGAAACCCACGCAGACACAGGGAGAACATGCAAACTCCACGCAGGGAGGACCTGGGAAGTGAAGCTGGGTCTTCTAACTGTGAGGCAGCAGCGCTACCCACTGCGCCACCGTGCCACCCTATGTCATGTCATGTCATGTCCTTTATTCTCTCCAATCTCCTCCTCTCCTACCAGGCCAGTGTTGTCCAACTCCCTAAGCCGAGTGGTGGGCTCTCTCTTAACTCCGGACCCTAGAGGCGCTGAATCTTTTGCCCCTAGGAAGCACCTTTGTGTCAGGTAGGACCCCAGCGTTCATTGTATTGTCACTGTCTGAGAGCTCCCCCTAGTGGACATTACGTAGCTCCTTTCATGGAGTTCCCAAGAACTCTACAGAAGAAGAGGTTTCAACCTAAAGAAATGAGGCGATGGATGCTGAAACAAGAGCCTTCAATCTGTTTTGTTTTTTTAATGAACCCTGAACGCCTTCTTCAATAATACAGAGAATCCGGAAAGTATTCACAGCGCATCACTTTTTCCACATTTTGTTATGTTACAGCCTCATTCCAAAATTGATTAAATTCATTTTTTCCTCAGAATTCTACACACAACACCCCATAATGACAACGTGAACAAAGTTTACTTGAGGTTTTTGCAAATTTATTAAAAATAAAAAAATTGAGAAAGCACATGTACATAAGTATTCACAGCCTTTGCCATGAAGTGCATCCCGTTTCCCCTGATCATCCTTGAGATGTTTCTGCATCTTCATTGGAGTCCACCTGTGGTAAATTCAGTTGATTGGACATGATTTGGAAAGGCACACACCTGTCTATAGAAGGTCCCACAGTTGACAGTTCATGTCAGAGCACAAACCAAGCATGAAGTCAAAGGAATTGTCTGTAGACCTCCGAGACAGGATTGTCTCGAGGCACAAATCTGGGGAAGGTTACAGAAAAATTTCTGCTGCTTTGAAGGTCCCAATGAGCACAGTGGCCTCCATCATCTGTAAGTGGAAGAAGTTCGAAACCACCAGGACTCTTCCTAGAGCTGGCCGGCCATCTAAACTGAGCGATCGGGGGAGAAGGGCCGTAGTCAGGGAGGTGACCAAGAACCTGATGGTCACTCTGTCAGAGCTCCAGAGGTCCTCTGTGGAGAGAGGAGAACCTTCCAGAAGGACAACCATCTCTGCAGCAATCCACCAATCAGGCCTGTATGGTAGAGTGGCCAGACGGAAGCCACTCCTTAGTAAAAGGCACATGGCAGCCCGCCTGGAGTTTGCCAAAAGGCACCTGAAGGACTCTCAGACCATGAGAAACAAAATTCTCTGGTCTGATGAGACAAAGATTGAACTCCTTGGTGTGAATGCCAGGCGTCATGTTTGGAGGAAACCAGGCACCGCTCATCACCAGGCCAATACCATCCCTACAGTGAAGCATGGTGGTGGCAGCATCATGCTGTGGGGGGCAGGAACTGGGAGACTAGTCAGGATAAAGGGAAAGATGACTGCAGCAATGTACAGAGACATCCTGGATGAAAACCTGCTCCAGAGCGCTCTTGACCTCAGACTGGGGCGACGGTTCATCTTTCAGCAGGACAACGACCCTAAGCACACAGCCAAGATATCAAAGGAGTGGCTTCAGGACAACTCTGTGAATGTCCTTGAGTGGCCCAGCCAGAGCCCAGACTTGAATCCGATTGAACATCTCTGGAGAGATCTTAAATGGCTGTGCACCGACGCTTCCCATCCAACCTGATGGAGCTTGAGAGGTGCTGCAAAGAGGAATGGGCGAAACTGGCCAAGGATAGGTGTGCCAAGCTTGTGGCATCATATTCAAAAAGACTTGAGGCTGTAATTGCTGCCAAAGGTGCATCGACAAAGTATTGAGCAAAGGCTGTGAATACTTATGTACATGTGATTTCTCAGTTTTTTTTTATTTTTAATAAATTTGCAAAAACCTCAAGTAAACTTTTTTCACGTTGTCATTATGGGGTGTTGTGTGTAGAATTCTGAGGAAAAAATGAATTTAATCCATTTTGGAATAAGGCTGTAACATAACAAAATGTGGAAAAAGTGATGCGCTGTGAATACTTTCCGGATGCACTGTACGTCCCTAAAGTTTCTTGTTAATTGGCAGACTGCACCCTTCCGAATTATTATTAACTAATTTGGCTGGCGCCTTTATCCAAGGTGACTTATAACATCTGAGGTACACCTGGTTACATTTCCTTTGTTCTTCTAAATGGCAGGTAAAGTGTCTTGCTTAGGGGTCTCATGGTGTCAGCAGTGGGATTTGAGCCCAAAAGGTTTGAAGTCTAAAGCTTTAACCCTGATGCCACACTGCCTGATTCAAAGTGAATATTTTCATGCGCTATCCTTGGCTAGCCTGTTCCCCTCATGGCAGATTCTGCATTGTCCTCCCTAAATTAGCACACATTCAAGTGGGCTAGCGCCCCCTCCAGGGCTGGTTCCTGCCTTTAGCCGTACTTGAATAAAGGAGTTCATGTGATAGACAAATCGGTGCTGTTGTCGCTAATTCACTTCATTCCAGGTCCTGTTCATATCGCCAGTGCAGAAGACCCCATGGCTGACTCTCCAGGATTTTTTCCAGTAGGATGGGCTTTGTTCTGAGGCTTGTAAGTGGGCTGCTGGTGGCTTCCACGTATGTTATAATGGCACACGCTGCTTCTGCGTTTTATCTCATTTAATGTTTATTAGGGCCATCTCGATGTAGAAGCGCACTCTGAAAGCTTTTCAATGGATGATTGGCCTGGATGCTATTAATGCCTGACAGCAGTCGGAATTCTAAATATTGCATTAAGTAATCAGGGCATTTATGATGGACAAAGGATGGCACGGTGACCTGGTGCTCCACTGCACTGATACTTTATATAATAATAATAATAATAATAATAATAACCACTTCATAGAAAATGATGGACGTGTCATTTTAGGACCCTTGTCAACTTTCAGTAGTAAACTTTGACAGTCCCACCCCACCCAGCATGTGCCAGGCAGAATGGCCCAGGAGTTATTACTTTGGACTGCAGGCCACAAGGATGTTCTTCAGTTCCTATCCTTGAGTTTTCGAGGGAGCCTCTTGTTTTGCTGCGGAAGGGTCTGATGGTAACCCTCTCTTCACTTTGGGAGTTTTTATGCAGAACTGAATATCCCAAACCACTTGACCCCAGTACTTGGTATATGAGTGTGCCAACCTGTCATGGAGATGCGGCTCCACTTGTGGTTACCTTCAGAAAGAATCCAACTTGACTGTGCTGCTCAGTTGCCAACTCATGTTATGGGATCCCAAGGCATTCCCAGGCCCTGCATCTTCCCGGGGGTCTCCGCCTAGCTGGTCGTGCCTGTAGAACCCCCTCAGGGAGGCGTGCAGGAGGCACCTGTATCACCACTTCAGTTCGCACCTCATGATGTGGAGGTTTAGTGGCTCTCCTTCAAGCCTCTCCTGGATGTCTGCGCTTCTCTCCTTATTTCTAAGGGAGAGCCCAGTTATTCGGTAGAGAAATCCTACTTCCGCCCCTCGTCCCCGTGATCTCATTCTTCCAGTCACTACCCAAAGCTCACAACCATAGGCGAGGCTAAGGCCATTAGATTGACGGGTAAATCGAAAGCTTTGCCTTCTGGCTCAGCTCCTTCTTCACCACTATGGATCGCTTTAGCTCAAGCCTCTGTCCAACATGTAATGTAAATGTCTGTCAATATCACCATCCCCTTTGCCCTCACTCGTGAAAAAGACCCCGACATACTTATACCCCTCCACTTGGAGAGGACAGTCGTGGCATCAGATTTTCTATTTTGTAATGCATGTAGCAGTAAAATGCATTGCATTTGTCATTCCAACAGATAGCACATCACAAACATTTGTAGTAATAATAAAAAAAATTGAAAAAAAAAATGTGTTCCTTGTCTGCAAAATTATTAAATTAAAAATAAACTGTCTAAGATGGGTTAAAATTTAAATCATTAACATAGACCTCCACATTAACATTTGCAGTGCACCATCTATTGGAATGTATTTTGTAATGCATGTAGCAGTAAATGACAAAGGCACTACTGTGTCTGTTATTTGTCATTCCAACAGGAGATTAGTAAAACAGCGCATCACAAACATTTGTAATAATAAAATGCACTACTATAAATGTTTGTGACGCGCCATCTGTTGGAATGACAAAGGCACTGTATATGTGTCTGTTATACACCATTTGGTATACAATATGTCTCTGTTATAGGCCATATTTGTAATGAGATTAGTAAAACCAGAGTTAATGTTTGTGACGCGCCATCTGTTGGAATGACAAAGGCACTGCATTTTATTACTACAAATGTTTGTGACGTGCCATCTGTTGGAATGACAAAGGCACTGTATATGTGTCCGTTATATGTCTTTTGGCGTGAGATTTGTAAAAGTAGTGCTAATGTTTATTATGCGCCATCTGTTGGAATGACAAATACAATGCATTTTATTACTACAAATGTTTGTGACGCGCCATCTGTTGGAATGGCAAAGGCACTGTATATGTGTCTGTTATACACCATTTAGTATACAATATGTCTCTGTTATAGGCCATATTTGTCATGAGATTAGTAAAACCAGAGTTAATGTTTGTGACGTGCCATCTGTTGGAATGACAAATACAATGCATTTTATTACTGCAAATGTTTGTGACGCGCCATCTGTTGGAATGGCAAAGGCACTGTATATGTGTCCGTTATATGTCTTTTGGCGTGAGATTTGTAAAAGTAGTGCTAATGTTTATTATGCACCATCTGTTGGAATGACAAATACAATGCATTTTATTACTACAAATGTTTGTGACGCGCCATCTGCTGGAATGACAAATGCTCTGTATATGTGTCTGTTATACACCATTTGGTATACAATATGTTTCTGTTATAGGCCATATTTGTAATGAGATTAGTAAAACCAGAGTTAATGTTTGTGACGTATACCATCTGTTGGAATGACAAATACAATGCCTTTTATTACGACAAATGTTTGTGACGCGCCATCTGTTGGAATGACAACTGCTCTGTATATGTGTCGTTGTGTGTCTTCGGAGGGAGCGCTCCCACAAATCTAGGACTGCCGGTAGTACTTTTTAATTCATTTCTTACAGAAGCTGTCCCCGGGATCGTCATCGCCATCTTTACTCCATACCATCTCATCTGTTTCTGCCACACTGGAACTGTAAAAAGGACATTGCCGTGATCGTTCATTGTTGTGGTTGATTGCTGTGTTAATATTTATATTCGCTGAAAGGTAAGGAGAGGGTTAGCTGATTTTTTGCTGTTGTTAATTGATTTTCCACTTAATATATTAATATACATTTGTTTGATTCGTGTCTCTGTCTGTGAGTGTGCAGATCGGGCCAAGACCAGGTGTGTTCCTGGAATCCCCACCGAAAAAATAAATAAATCGGCATCCCACCGATGGTGGAAATCTGAGCGGCACCGGACCGCTACACAGTGCTCGTCTCAGAAGGGGTGGGGCTTCTGAAAACCCTTGGAGAGGCGTGGCCAGGGAATCCTCTGGTGTTGGCCACCGCGGAGGAAAAGGAAGAGGCGGGCAGTGCCAGCGCCCCCTCTCAGCCTGGGGTGGAATTGCTCATGTGGGTAATGGCCAGAGCTTAGAGAATGGTGTCACCCAGGGCCATATCAGTGGCAGGGCGTACAGTTCATTGTAAAACCTCATTGTATGTTCGTGTCAACGTGTTTCCAGAGGGTTGCTATAATATTATGGTATGTTACAACTGTACTGGGCCTTGGGCACTACATTTGCTGGAGCCTATATTCATATTAAATTATCATTGTAATGTGGAAGCTACTGGTGACAATCAAGCCTAGATTTATGCCACCATGCCGTGGGGATTTGCAAATGGCCTCCTTTTTTCCATTTCACTCTATAGATGCAGTGTCAGCCAGTCATGGAATAAAAATGTCTCTGCACGTGCACTGACATTCATTCATTTAGCTCGTTTGTGAATGAACATCTCAGCAGAGGACACCGGTGGGACTCAAGCAGGACACCAAGAATATATCAGTGTGCTGGTTTCGTGTCCTGGCATTTTTATGCTGCCATTTGCATCTGTAATTAAAGCAACTTGTTCAACGCATCAGTAACACTCTTGGGTATTTAAGGAGCCGCGAATCCTCCGTCAATTTAGTTTGTGAAATTAATTTTTCCATTATAGTGAGTTGGAGCCAGTCACAGTAGCATTAGATGAATGGCACAGGTTGATCACATGCCAGTCATCTGCTGGGCACTCCCATAGAGGCCCAATGCAGAGATACTGACCTTCAGTTCTTTGGGCACTCTGGGAGACACAGCTGTGCCACCTACTGAGCCACCATGCCAGGCAGGTAGAAAACAAACCAGAACTTCACGATGGCCCTGCTACTGCCATAAGATTTAGGATAAGAGTGGCAGAAATGTTAACAAGTCCAAAGAATCATCCATCCATCCATCCATTATCCAACCTGCGATATCCTAAGTACAGGGTCACGGGGGTCTGCTGGAGCCAATCCCAGCCAACACAAGGCGCAAGGCAGGAAACAAACCCTGGGCAGGGCGCCAGCCCACCGCAGCCAAAGGATCATAGAAGGAGGAAAGTCAGACGCTGCCATGGATTTTTAAATTCAAAACCCTGTAATGGAGGTTATGGATGAGCTGGGATGGTTGATTTGAAGAAAAGTGGGCGATTGTTACCCACTACACTCGAGGTGGGGGGCAGAGTTCTCCTGGCTATGCTCCCACACTCCCTACCAGGCAGCCCTGTTGGCGTCCTTTCTCATTGTAATTCATTATTAATTGCCCCAACTCAACTTTTTCTTCTGTAAACTTGGTTTCTTTATTATAAATATAGTGTATATATACTGTATATTGTCACACGTGTGTCAGAGGACCCCCCTCACAAAAGCCCAAGTGTCCTGGAAGGAGGCAACACTAGCTGACCAGAACAACTGATGGAGCTCCACTAGACCTGATGGAGTGATTCATATTCATTTGTTCTTAAAACTCTTAGTAAAGGGACAACGCCAATTTGCCGTATTATATTAAACAGAATATCCATCCATCCATCCATTATCCAACCCGCTATATCCTAACGACATTGTCACGGGGGTCTGCTGGAGCCAATCCCAGCCAGTACAGGGTGTAAGGCAGGAAACAAACCCCGGGCAGGGCGCCAGCCCACCGAAGGGCACACACACTACAGACAATTCAAAATCGCTAATCCACCTAACCTGCATGACTTTGGACTGTGGGAGGAAACCCACGCAGACACGGGGAGAACATGCAAACTCCATGCAGGGAGGACCCGGGAAGTGAACCCAGGGGTCCAAACTAAGAGGCATCAGCGCTACCCATTGCGCCACCGTGCCACTGTGCCGCCCCTTAAAGACACTTTAATAGCTTAAATAGGAGATCTCTAATTGTTGGATAGAAGATAATGGAGCCCAAGCAAATTCTGTACAAATCATCATCATCACTGATCTACCTGCACTGTTTTGACAAATGCAACAGATTTCCGCAAGTCCAGTCTATTTTTAGGTGGAGCCTCAACCTCATCACGGACTACTTCACAATAAACACAGGCTAACTCGTATGAACAGAAAGTCTACATCGGAGCTGAAATTACCCAATTAACTAAATCAAGTGCTGCCGGTCTTGCTGATTCAGCAAATAAAAGTGCCCAGCAGATGGTCCTGAGTAAATAGCACTTACAACGAGGGGAACGCAAATATTTTTTAAACCTACACTTTTACTGTAACACTTCAGTAAAAACATACGGCAAACAACAAATCTTTTAATTCCCTGGATACACCTCTTCATTGTGGAGAAACACTACTTATTTCTGATGACAACACGAATGAGACAATCTACAAGCCTCCGACTTAAAGTTTAAAGCCAAACAATATCTACATACTTCTGTCATATCACCTTTTCAATCTCTTTTCGCTGTTCCATTATTTCACTTATTAATAATTTCCATTTGTTAGCACTCATGCGATCTTTACTATCAGTTTTTCGTGAAATTTATAAGAACTAAGAGCACAGGAAATGTGTCTGAGAAAACCATTCACACGAATGAGAGGTGATTGGACTGTGGGAGAGGTGGAAAATGGTTGAGAGGAGATAAAATGGAAAAAATCTCCTAGCAAAAGTCTCGTCATGCAGGACTTGAAATTACTGTATCTCATCCTATAGGATTTCCTTTTATAATATATATATATATATATATATATATATATATATATATATATATATATATATATATATATATATATATATTGTGAACTTGAACCCGGACACAGGCAGAAGGACATCTTAATTTCACCACACACCCTTTATTTACAAGTCAATTATTTACAGTGCCTCTTGCACTGTTCCCCCAATGTCCAGGCCTCACAATCAAAATGCCTTCCTGGCCGCCTCCCGTCCTCTCTCTCAGCTCCGTCCTCTTCCACCCGACTCTCATCTCTGACTGGAGGGAGGCGGCTTCTTAAATGGGAACCCGGATGGGCTCCAGCTGCTTCCTGGCATTCCTCCATAGCCACGTCCCAGTGTGGCGGAAGTGCCGGCTGCGCACCCGGAAGCCGTCCGGGTGTCCCCTGTCGTCTTCCCCCCAGCACTTCCTGGTGTGGCGGAAGTGCTGGGCTCCCGGGATATTCAGGCACTGGGGCGCCGCCTGGCGGTGGCCACGGGTCCCTACAGGGCTGGGCTTCCAAGCCCTTCACCCGAGGCCCCCAACATAACCAGGGCGGATGCCCCCTCTCGGTCTGGAGGAGGCACAATCCCCAGCCGGGGACCACAATATATATATAAATGTTTGTGTTGTGCTACCTGTTGGAATGACAAAAGCAATGCATTTTATTACTACAGAATAACAGTGCTACCTATCGAACTTGGGATGAAATCTAAATGATCTGCACAGACGTCAGCGTTAACATTTGCAATGCATAAGTCATTTACATGTCATTTGGTGTAGGATTCGTAAAAGCAGTGTTAATGTTTTTGATGTACCATCTGTTGGAATGTTCAAAACATTTTATTGCTTTTGGATTGACAGAAACAAAGCAACTGGATGGACACACAAACAGACACACAAACACTTATTCTTTTATTAGGTCAGGGCAGGTTGGGGAGCAGGCGCTAGTACACCACATTGCCGCACCCATCACACGACGAAACAGCTCAGGATCCCTGTTGGAAACCCCCCAGGCAGACACGCGGTCCAGTCCCACCCTCCGGAAATGACCCTCTATCTGCCGCAGCCAGGTGTTATGTGAGTGACCCCTTGGCCTGGTCCAGCCACTCGAGTTCCCAACAATGAGGATCTTATGAGCCGGGTCACCCTCGGGGAGTCGTGCCACATGGCCGTAGTGCCGCAACTGACGCTCTCTCACAGGTCATGTGCCTCATTCAGGACTCCGTGAGCAACACAAAGTCAAACCAGCAGGATTATCCGAAGAGACACAGCACTGAAGGAGTCCAGTCTTCATCTCAGGTCACTGGATAGCGGCCATGTCTCACAAACAGGAGGCACCAGGTCTCTAGAGACTTGGACCTTTGTTCTTTTTTCAGAGATAGCAGGAGTGCCACACACCCCTTTCCAGCGACCTCATGACCCCCCATGCTCTCCCAATCCGTCTACTGACTTCATAGGAAGAGTCACCAGAGACATGAATGTCACTGCCAAGGTAAGTAAACCTCTCGACGAGGTCGACACTCTCAGTTCAGGGAGACACACTGCTGATGGCTGTGCTCTTGGTTTTTATCAGGACACTTTTATTAAAGTTAATATTTATGATGCACCATCTGTTGGAGTGACAGAGACATACAAACTAGAAGGACACACAGACAGACACACCGACATGTACCCTTTTATTAAGGTGGATATTTGTGATGCACCATCTGTTGGAGTGACAGAGACATACAAACTAGAAGGACACTCTTGTCCATTTGTTGAGAAGATACCTGAAATGTCTGTATTGTATCAGGATGGTAAACATCAGGCTGATATGTTTGGCCTTCACTATTGACACACTGTGTGACTGCAGGAGGCCATTTTACCTGGCAGTGCTTACAATATTGAAATTTATCAGAAACCTTGACATGAGTACATTGTAATCTTTTTAGTTAGTGTCAGTTTGCTTGACTTCTCACGACTTGAGTACAACTCTATTGCAGATTTGGTTAATATTTACGATGTCAGCTGCCATTTAAAAATAATGATCTGAAAAAAGAGAAGTCATTTCCATGCTAGAAAGTTTAAATGACATTTAGAGACATGAAGTTTAATCTTTGGTGGAGCCATTAAAGGGTTCAGGCACTGGTTGGCACTGTCAGGCAGTGATGGTGAGTATCCTCTGCCACCAGCGAGGGTCAGTAACAACACGGCCAAATGGTAATTTGCAGCTGCTCTAAAGGCTCCTCTGTGCCAACTTGCAGTTCCTTGGATGCCACAGCTGCTGTGCCGACTCACCCTGATGCCAAGATAAGTCAAACATTGTCTGAGGCACAATGACGCTTTTGAGAAGCCGCCCAATGCCCGTTCATCTTACTGCCGTCCGCTACTCCACGTGCCTTCTTCCTCTTTCGTTCTTTATTGTCTTGATGCCTGCTCTGTCTCTCTGTGTAATATTAAATATTCCTCACCGTCCTGCTGATTATGCCAACAAATCTGGGTCACCTCAGCCATCCGCTCGCTTTGGAAAGTCAAGTCATGCCCACGTCAGCTTATCAAAAAAATCGCTTTGCCATGCATGAGTTCTTTAATGGGAGACATTAAATGTGAAAGGCAGAGCCAACAATGTGTATATTGTGTGTCTAAAAAGGGATATGGGGGCACACATCAAGCAATATGTCATGTGCAGCTGTCTGGCTATCATGCTCTTCACCTGTAATCATTTCATTCTTTTCTTAATGCCCATTTCAATGGACTGGTAACCCCAATTAGATATGAGCCACAGTGACAAAACGGAGAAATGGCTGGTAAGGGTGACAAATGTGACTGCTTTTGGTGTGGGGGGGCGACTTTTTCTCTGAAGTGCTTTTTAACAAAGAGGTAAAAGAATCGACCATCTAAATTGTCTCTCAGCCACTAGGGGGCAACCCAGGCTTCCTGACAGATTCAAAAAGTATTTGGAGCCCCTTCCCTTTTCTTCAAAATTTGTCGTAACCCGGCTGCGTCCCGTTCTACTGATCATCGTTGAGATGTTTCTACTCCGTGTTCAGAGTCAGTTGACTGGACAGGATTAGGAAAAATCACTGGCCCATCTGGAGAAGGTCCCACATTTGAGCCAAAACCAAGCCATGAGGTCGAAGGAGCTGCCAGTGGAGCTTAGCACAGATCTGGGCAAAGCTACGAGTTATACCTTCAGCATTGATGGTGCCCAAGAACGCAGCAGCCTCCATTAATTCTTAAATGGACCAAACATGACTCATCTGGCCAAACTGGCCAATCTGGCGGGGAGAACGAGGCCATGGTAAGAGAGGTGACCAAGAACCTGATGGTCTCTCTGGCTGAGCTCCGAAGAACCCATGTGGCGATAGGAGAAACTTGCAGAAGATCAGCCACTCCACTGATCTGGGCTTTTTAAGGCAGAGTGGCCAGATGACACATGAAAGCCCAACTTGGAGTTTGCAGAAAGGCACCTGAGGGACCCTCAGACTGTGAGAAATGAGCTTCTCTGCTTCTGTTGCTTGGCCTACCTCAGTTCTAAGCGTCACATTTGGAGGAATCCTGGCCTTGTGAAACCTCATTCCAGCGGCCCATCAGTCAGGGCCTGGGAGACTAGACAGGCAGAGACAGAGACAGTCCATATGAATACTCTTTCTTTTTAAATGGTTTATACTTATCTCTGTTTATTTCCAGTTGTTGTCATTTGTTGTAGCTGTTTCACTTTTGCAGTTGCCAGTTAAGTCCATTATAACAAAATGGAAAGAATGTGACACCAGTGCAAATCTGACAAAAGAAGACCACCCACCAAAACTCAGAAAGGAGGGCATTAACCAGAAATGCACCAAAGACACCAAGGGTAACACTGAAGGGTCTGCAAAGACCCACAGCGGAGATGGGAGTGTCTGTCCGTAGGACCACTTTAAGCTGTACGCTCCATAGAGTGGGGGTTTACGGCAGAGGGCCTGTTGAATGCCAAAGAAAAAATAAGAAAACACGTGGAGTTTTCCCAATAGCATGTGGTGGACTCCCCAAACACATGGAAGAAGGTTCTCTGGTCAGACTAATCTTCAACATTTTGGCCATCATATGAAACACCTTGTGTGGTACAAACCCAACCGTTCCCATCATCTCAAGACCACCATTGCCACAGTGAAGTATGGTGGTGGCGGCGTCATGCAGTAGGGACAGGAAAACTAGTCAGGATTAAAGGAAAGATGGATGGCACTAAATACGGGGGAATGTCGTGAGGAAAACCTGTTTGTGTCCACCAGAGATTTGCAACTGGGGATGAAGGTTCACCTTCCAGCAGGACAATGAGTGACTCTAAACATACTGGAGGGCTTAAAGGAAAACACTGAAATGTCAAAGCCCAGACCTCAATCCAATGGAGAATCAGTGGCATCTGATGGGTGGAGAGCAACGCAACCTGTCAAACATGGACAAAAAAATGAATGGACAAAAAAACAGAGTGGCGAGGTGTGCTAAGCTAATAAAGACTTTCAACAAGAGACCTGCAGCAAATGGAGGCTGTACAGAATATTGACTTTAGGGGGCGAAAAATGCACGCTGTGGATTTCTGTTTTTTTTATCTTAATTATTGTTTGTGTCGAGATGGAAACGTAGTCACAAGCGATGAGAGTGTCGAGCAGAAGGAAAGAGTACTTTGAGAGGCTGATGAATGAAGAGAACAAGAAAGAGAAGGTTGGATGATGTGGAGATAGTGACTCAGGAAGTGCAATGGATTAGCGAGGAG
Organism: Polypterus senegalus; assembly: GCF_016835505.1. Taxonomy (NCBI): domain Eukaryota; kingdom Metazoa; phylum Chordata; class Cladistia; order Polypteriformes; family Polypteridae; genus Polypterus; species Polypterus senegalus. The sequence goes on from NC_053158.1 coordinate 191,719,545, forward strand.
GAAGTAAGGACAGCTATGAAGATGATGAAAAATGGAAAGAACGTTGGTCCAGATGACCTACCTATGGAAGCATGGAGGTGTTTAGGAGAGACGGCAGTGAAGTTTTTAACCAGATTGTTTAATGGAATCTTGGAAAGTGAGAGGATGCCAGAGGAGTGGAGAAGAAGTGTACTGGCGCCGATATTTAAGAACAAGGGGGATGTGCAGGACTGTAGTAATTACAGGGGGATAAAATTGATGAGCCACAGCATGAAGTTATGGGAAAGAGTAGTGGAAGCTCGGTTAAGAAGTGAGGTGATGATTAGTGAGCAGCAGTGTGGTTTCATGCCAAGAAACGAGCACCACAGATGTGATGTTTGCTCTGAGGATGTTGATGGAGAAGTTTAGAGAAGGCCAGAAGGAGTTGCATTGCGTCTTTGTGGACCTGGAGAAAGCATATGACAGGGTGCCTCGAGAGGAGCTGTGGTATTGTATGAGGACGTCGGGAGTGGCAGAGAAGTACGTAAGAGTTGTACAGGATATGTACAAGGGAAGTGTGACAGTGGTGAGGTCTGCGGTAGAAGTGATGGAGGTGGGATGACATCAGGGATCGGCTCTGAGCCCTTTCTTATTTACAATGGTGATGGACAGGTTGACAGACGAGATTAGACAGGAGTCCCCGTGGACTATGATGTTTGCTGATGACATTGTGATCTGTAGCGAGAGTAGGGAGCAGGTTGAGGAGACCCTGGAGAGGTGGAGATAGGAGGAGAGGAATGAAGGTCAGTAGGACCACCACGACAGAATACATGTGTGTGAATGAGAGGGAGGTCAGTGGAATGGTGAGGATGGAAGGAGTAGAGTTGGTGAAGGCGGATGAGTTTAAATACTTGGGATCAACAGTACAGACTAATGGGGATTGAGTAACAGAGGTGAGGAAGAGAGTGCAGGCAGGGTGGAGTGGGTGGAGAAGAGTGTCAGGAGTGATTTGTGACAGACGGGTATCAGCGAGAGTGAAAGGGAAGGTCTACAGGACGGTAGTGAGACCAGCTATGTTATATGGGCTGGAGACGGTGGCACTGACCAGAAAGCAGGAGACAGAACTGGAGGTGGCAGAGTTAAAGATGCAAAGATTTGCATTGAGTGTGACAAGGATGGACAGGATTAGAAATGAGGACATTAGAGGGTCAGCTAAGGTTGGACAGTTTGGAGACAAAGTCAGAGAGACGAGATTATGTTGGTTTGGACATGTGCAGAGGAGAGATGCTGGGTATATTGGGAGAAGGATGTTAAGGACAGAGCTGCCAGGGAAGAGGAAAAGAGGAAGGCCTAAGAGAAGGTTTATGGATGTGGTGAGAGAGGACATGCAGGTGATGAGTGTGACAGAACAAGATGACGAGGACAGGAGGATATGGAATAAGGTCAGCTGTGGCAACCTGTTACAGGAGCAGGCGGAAGAAGAAGAAGAAAAAGAATTATTGTTTGAGTCACAATATGAAATATTGTGGCAGACATGTTGTGTAAATCAAATGGTGCTGACCCCCAATTCCAGGTTGTAATGCGACAAAACTGGACAGACCACCATGGAGGGTGAATACTTTCACAAAGCACTGCATTCCAACCATACATTACACATTTCTGAGTGTCACTTCACCTCGTATTTCAGAATGTGACTGCACTGAGAGACTCCAGAGGTCCGTGTCGTCCCTTGGATGTTCTTCACGTTGCTGCCCATCCTGTCTCAAGGACACAATGCTTAGGTCAGCTGGCCGCTCTTTAGTTTCCCCAATTCGTTAAGCAGAGCCCAAATCCCTTAATATTTGCGGATGTGTTTTTGATGTTTTTGTATTTTATTCTTTGGTTGCTTTCCTCGCTCTTTCACACACTACGTTTTATTTCTTGGATTCATCAATGGTTGACTAAGCAGCTCAATAAAACAAAACTCGACTCTGCGGGCCTGCGAGGAAGCCAAGATGCGGCCAAATTGCACAGCCTGTTTTTTCCATCTGCACCTTGGATGAAGGAGTAATGAGACACATATGGCCGGTGTTTGGGAGTTTATGAAGCCACACTTTTTAATGTTAGGATTATTCTGCATGCACACATTTGGACCGGGGAATGTTGGAATAAAGGGATATTTCAAAAGTCACATTTCATTTGTTCTGGCAGCGGTCGCCGCTCTCCTTCCAAAACGAGAAACACTCGAGTGAAACTTTTTAATCTTATTTACGTGTAACCTGAAGTGACGTTCTGAGGTATTCATTGGTAAAAGTCAACACGTGGCATTGAACTTATTATAAGTAGTTTGAACGAGTTTAGGCCAAAAAAGACCCTCTGTTTGGTCGAACAGTTTCAGAACAAGGGGGTCATTCTTTTTATCAGAAATTTATCAGTTTCAGAAGTTATATTGATTTCCTAATATTTGTAAGAGAAATTAGGGAGAATGGAAGGATAATTAGACTGTTGTCACATGACATGAGTGGGGCGGGTGGCTAGGCGGGCAGCAGGCAAGAGGTAGGCAGGCAGTAGAAAGGTGGTAGGTGGGAGGTGGGCAGGTGGCAGATTCCGTAAGTGGGCAGTGGGAAGGTGGTAATTGGGCAGTATGTGGGTAGGCAGTAGGAAGGTGGGAGGTAGGTGGTTTGTGGGTGGCAAGTAGGCTGGTGGCAGGTGGGAAGTAGGCAGGTGGGCAGGTGGTAGGCAGGCTGCTGGTAGATGGGTGGTAGGCGAGAGGTAGGAAGGTGGTAGGTAGGCAGGAGGCAGGTTTGGTTGGCGGGCAGTGGGAAGGTGGTAGGTGCGAGGTTGGTGAGTAGGCAGTAGTAAGGTGGTAGGTGGGAGGTAGGCAGGTGGCAGGTTTTGTAAGTGGGCAGTGGGAAGGTGGTAGTTGGGCAGTATGTGGGTAGGCAGTAGGAACGTGGGAGGTAGGCGAGTGGTAGGTGGGAAGTGGGCAGGTGTTAGGCAGGCTGCTGGTAGGTGGGTGGTAGGAAGGTGATAGGTAGGAAGGAGGCAAGTTTGGTTGGTGGGCAGTGGGAAGGTGGTCAGTGGGCAGTAGGTGGCTAGGCAGTAGGAAGGTGGTAGGTATGTGGGTGGGATGTAGGCAGCAAGTAGAATGGTGGTAGGAAGGTAGTAAGGAAGCAGTAGGTGGGAGGTGGGCAGGCAGTAGGAAGGTAGTAGGTGGGAGGTAGGTGGGCAGTAGGAAGGTGGTACATGGGAGGTAGACAGGCAGTAGGTAGGTGGGAGGTGGGCAGGCAGTAGGCAGATGACGGGAAGGTGGCAGGCGGGTGGTAGGCGGATGGCAGGTGGGTAGTAGGAAGGTGGTAGGCAGGCGGTTGTCAGTCTGTATTTTACTTTTAAAAGCTTCACTTCATTTTCTCATCCTGCTGTTTCTTAAAAGATGAGCATTTTGTTCACCAGTCCCACCCATCTTAGAATAATGAAGTGTTTTGTGTGTTAGCCATCCCCGTGACCCTGTAGTTAGGATATAGCGGGTGGGATAGTGGATGGATGGATGTTTCAGCCATTGTGCTGAAATGAGTCAGGGGTGTGTTGCGTGTTCTTTTATTGTATAACAGTGAATGACTTTATAGTTTTAATGCAAGCTGTTTTTTGTTCACACTGGTACAAGGGGTACATCTGCATGCATGCGACGGTCTAATGGAGTGAATTATCATTTAAATGTTCTGCTAATCAGTCTGTGCAGCTGAGCGTTACAACAACATGGATGAAAGGGTTAACTCAGAGGGCAAAGCAGAAATGAAACCCTGCCTGGGCCCTGATTGGCCGTCTGAGAAGAACGCAGGGGCTTCTGGGGACAAGTTTGGCCAGTGGGAGCTTTAAAAAGAGAAGCCGGCCAATCAGTAGGGAGGCCTGCTGTTTGTGTCTGTGTCCACTTGTCCATCTTGTCATCACCTGACTGTCTTGTGCCCGCCTTTTGTGTGAATAGCAATTTTGATTTATCATCGTTTTTTTTTTTGTCGGAGGGAGCACTCCCAAATCTCACCACCTCTCACCGCACCAGGAGTACCGGTAGGACTGCTTATACTCTACTTACAGCACGCTGTGCCCGGGGTCGTTTATGAATCTTAGCAGCAGTGTACCCGCTACACCAGCGTTTCTCAACCTTTACGTGTTTGCGCCCCGAGTTTTCATAACAGTTTTAATCGCGCCCCCCCTAACATTTTTTTGAAATGTAGAAGCCTATTTTATTATACCTACTTAACTTTTATCGACATTTATCTAACTCTATATTTATTGTTCTAGTATCAGAGTGTAGTTTAAGTTTATTTGTTTTTTTCATATTTTTGATTCTTATTTTCTTTTTTCACATCTTCGCACCCCCCTTTTTGTTACTTCGCGCCCCCCTAGGGGGTCCACCCCACAGGTTGAGAACCACTGCGCTACACAGTGGTCACCCCTAGTGAAGCGACTATTCTGTGTAAAAGGGGACGGCCAGCCGCGGCTCTGTTGACCACTATAATGAAGGAAGGGCTGATTGCTGAGGTGGAGGCTCCAGGGTGTGGTGCAGTCCATGGAGGCTGACTGCTGGACAAAGGAGCACTTGAGTGTAGGTCCAGTAGTGTGGCGGCCTCCTGGGCGAGGGTGACGCACAGTCAGGGAGCTCTGGGTGCCCATTAAGGGTAACTGACTCCGCCCCCTCTGACTGAAGTTCTGTAAAGCTCGGGCACATCGGGAGGATGACAACCAGAGTGACCCGCAGGAAGGGACCTACGAGTGCTACATTCTGTTTATTATCGGGGGTCCCCAGCTCCGGCTCTGGAGGGCCGCAGTGGCTGCAGGTTTTCATTCTAACCCTTTTCTTAATGAGTGACCTGTTTTTGCTGCTAATTAACTTCTTTTCCATTCATTTTAATTGACTTGTTCTTGAAGACTCGGACCCCTTAATTGTTTCTTTTTCATTAATTAGCAACCAAACAATAATGAGCTACAAAATGAGCCAAAACAAATGGTGTCCATCATACAATATCTGAAAATAAAGAAAGATGAAGGTCTCGGTGAGGCTGATCTCTCAGGTCACCAAAACATCTTGACGGTGGTTTTGAGAAAAGAGAAAATCCAAAGTGAGAGCAGCAACAAGTCCTGATATTCAATAACGGCTTTAATTAACAGCAAGAATCGGCTTCTCATTAAGAAACTGGTTGGAGTGAAATTGGTTGGAGTCTGAAATCCCAATTTAGCTGCTCATCTGTTGGCTCGTTTCACGTCTCATTTCTGATTGGCTGCCATGTAATGAAGAAATTAATCAATTCAGAGGACTGAATCCTTAAAAACAGGGCTATTAAAATGAAAAGACAAGGAGTTCATTAGCAGTGAAAACTGGTCACTGATTAAGAAAAGGGTGAGAATGAAAACCTTCAGCCACTGCGGCCCACCAGGACTGGAGTTCAACACCTGTGGTATAAACAGAAAAGACTCCCTCAAGCGGAAGAGTTTAAGTATCTTGAGGGAGATCAACAGGTGGATCAGGTGGACGTTATACTGGTCAGCCATGGTTAAAAGAGCCGAGCTAAAAGGCAAAACCCTCGAGTTACCAGTTGACCAACATCCCTGTCCTCACCTGTGGTCATCAGCTTTGGGCAGTAGTGGCCGAAAGAACTCGATCACAGAGACAAGCGACAGAAATGAGCTTCCTTCACAGGGTGTCTGGTCTCAGTCTTGAAAATGGGGAGAGGAGCTCAGACATTCGGGAGGAGCCCAAATTAGAGCTGATGCTCCTCCACTTTGTAAGCAGTCAGTTGAGGTGGTGCAGGAGTCTGATTAGGAGACCTTCTGGAAGCTTCCATGTGGAGATGTCCAACTGGGAGGCCATCACTCTTTGTCTCAGAGTACTGTCTCGAGGCAGACCTTAGGACATACTGGAGAGATTACTGTATATCTCCTAGCTGGCATGGGAACGCCTTGGTGTCTGCCCTGGAGGAGGTGCCTGGGAATAGGGATGTCTGGGCCGTCCCTGTGACCTGGACTGAGATAAGTGGTAGAAAATGGATAAATGGAATGGATTGAGTTACTGAGGTGAGTTTACTTACTTCTAGACTATTACATTCATCTGCAGGGGAATGGGAGGCAGTAGCCCACCTATCCTGCATGCAGACAACCACCAGGCATGAGTTTCTAACCCAGGATGGTGGATCTGTGAAGAAGCAGCACCAACTACTACACATCACATTGTGGTGGACCACCAATGCCCTTACCCGGCCGGGACACCTCCATAGTGGAAGGACTGGGGTGGAGCGCACGCATAGGGCATTATCTTCCCCTGAATGCTAGTTGGCACCCCCAGTGGTACCTTTGGATTTCCACAGGGCACCATGGGACATGGAATTCTGCACCTCATCTCTTTTGATCTCTGTCAGGGGGTGCTGCATCGACTGTGGAGCCCTACTTTGTTGGGCTTCCGCGTCACCCGGAACACGCTAACAGGCCACCTGAAGTACTCCTGGGTGCGGCCTTCATTCCAGGAGCCAGAGTCGGAAAGAAGGAGTACAAAGCTTGCTGGGAAGGAGAACTTAATTGTGCTTTATTAGTGCACTTGTGTTGGCTGTGGTGGGAAACACTTGTGAGGGAAGAGTTTCCCACAGCAAAATAAAAAGCCAGCGTTGTGCCTCGTGTCTGTCTCTGTCAGGTTTGGGGGAGCTGGTGGGCCCCCCTACAGACCACACCATCTTTGAATAATCTGTGAAAAAGTGCAGAAGCTGAAAGTCTGGCCTTCATCAATAATAAATTAAACAAACTCGCAATGTCTGCACGGGGGCTTCTGTAATCTTGATATTCTCCTCATGAAAGCTGGCCTGCACTTTGGGAATTGACATTAATTTGCCATCCATGTAAGACGATCCTCTGGCCGAGCTGCCATAGTTAGGCCCCTTTTTACCTTCACTCATTCTGCGTTTGTATCTCAAAAGGAAAAGAGCAGTCGCACATCTGAGGTCTGCACACCAGGACCCCGTGTACATGCTGTGGGGGTCACGTTACACTCCCAGGCTTGTATGTATTTTCTGTTTAATTGTTATTTTAGTTAATGCTGCGTTATCATTTTTCTGAGTTTTATGTTATCTCTGCCGGTTTTGCTGATTATTTGTAATTTGCGTTTTATCTTTTCAAATCTACAGCCATTCTGTGCCCATGGTGGGTGGTCCCCCACGCCCGCCATGCTGGCCTCACTGCTGCTGGGCCCACCTTCTTGGTTTATACGTGCTTTATAAGAGAAAGATTCAGCAGCGGTTCATTGTCTTTGTTAGGCATTTACTATATGCTTGGCCCTTCATTTGGATTTTCTATTTTTCTGAATTTTTCTGCTTTTCGTGAAGCGTTTTGGGACCCGTCAGCTTCTAGGAATCTCCTTTCTGATCTATTGAGCATTTCATATCAATATGTTCTATTGTTGCCTTCTTTTATAAAGATTTTCTTTGTCCTTTTGGTTACCAGCCAGACTCTTAACAGTTTCTCTCCTATTTTGTGAAATTTTGGACTTGAATAAGATGTATATGTATTTATTGGTACTGTATATTAAACCGTCGGTTCTCAACCTCTGGGGAAGTTTCAAAAAAGGGGGCACGAAGATGTGAAAAAAGAAAACAAGAATGAAAAATATGAAAAATACATCTACTGAAACCAAACCAAATTAACTTAAACTACCTTCTGATACTAGAAAAATAAATATAAAGTTAGATAAATGTCGATAAAAGTTAAGTAGGTATAAGAAAGCTTGTAGCGGTGTATCGGCAGCAAAAAATATCGGAATAAATTTTATCAGGGTTTCAAAAAATACGTTAGGGGGTCGCGATTAAAACTGTTATGAAAACTCGGGTCGCAAATACTTAAGAGGCTGAGAAACGCTGGGTTAAAGAGACATTTTGAACTGTGAAAGTCAGGGCCCTTTTTAGGCCTGTGTAGGTCCAAGTCAGCCTGTGGAATTTGGGGTGAAAAAAGGCTGGGAAACAGAAAAAGGTTTGGGGACTCCACCCCGTATACTTGAAGAAAAGCAAGAAATTGAACAAATCACACGTCCTTACAGACTGGAGCCGAAGTGAGCGAGTAAGATGGCGCTTATATACAGCGGGGAAAATAAGTATTGAACACGTCAACGTTTTTCTCAGTAACTATACTGCTCAAAAAAATGAAAGGCACACTTTTTAATGTGAGTAGAGCATCAAGTCAATGACACGTCTTGGCTATTGAGCTGGTCAGTGAAGTAGCAGAGGGGCTTGTTCATCAGTTTCAGCTGCTTTGGTGCACTAGAGGGGCAACACTGAGACGACCCCTAAAACAGGATTGAATGGTTTAACAGGTGGAGGCCACTGACAATTTTCCCTCCTCATCTGTTTTGTCACTCGTTTTGCATTTGGCTACAGTCAGTGTCACCACTGGTAGCATGAGGCCATACCTGAACCCTACAGAGTTTGGTGGCACAGGTAGTCCAACTTCTCCAGGATGGCACATCAATATGTGCCTCTCATTGCCAGAAGGTTTGCCGTGTCTCCCAGCACAGTCTCAAGGGCATGGAGGGGATTCCAGGAGACAGGCAGTTACTCTAGGACAGCTGGACAGGGCCCCTCTTAGAAGGTCCTTAACCCATCAGCAGGACTGATGGGCGAGGAGGAACAGGATGAGCACAGCCAGAGCCTACAAAATGACCTCCAGCAGGCAGGTCACTGGTGTGAATGTCTCTGACCAGACAATCAGAAACAGACTTCATGAGGGAGGCCTGAGGGCCCGACATCCTTTAGTGGACCCTGTGCTCACTGCCTGCCTGGCACCATGGAGTTCAATTGGCATTTCCCAAAGGATACCAAAATTGGCAGGTCCACCATTGGTGCCCTGTGCTTTTCACAGATGAAAGCAGGTTCACCCTGAACACACGTGACAGACGTGAAAGGGTCTGGAGAAGCCGAGGAGAACGTTATGCTGCCTGTAACATCATTCAGCATGAGCAGTTTGGTGGTGGGTCAGTGATGGTCTGGGGAGGCATATCCATGGAGGGACACACAGACCTCTACAGGTGAGACAACGGCACCTTGACTGCCATTAGGTATCGAGACGAAATCCTTGGACCCATTGTCAGAACCTATGCTGGTGTAGTGGCTCCTGGGTTCCTCCTGGTGCACGACAATGCCCGGCGTCATGCGGCGAGAGGATGTAGGAAGGAATTGATACCATTGACTGGCCCCCACGCTCACTCGCCTGACCGCAATCCAATAGAACACCTCTGGGTGGGACATTATGTTTCGGTCCATCCGACGTCTCAGACTGTCCAGGAGCTCAGTGACACCCTGGCCCAGATTTGGGAGCAGATCCCCCAGGACACCATCCGTTGTCTCATTAGGAGCCTGTGTTTTTAAAGCGGTCCTTTCACTTTTTTGAGCAGTTTATATTTCTAATGGGGCTGTTGACATGACATTTTCACCAGATGTTAGTAACAACCCAAGTAATTCACACATACAAAGAAATCAAAACAAATAAGTCCATAAATTAAGTTCTGTGTAATAAAGTGGAATGATGAAGGGGAAGAGTATTGAACACATGAAGAAAAGGAGGTGCAAAAAGAAAGAATCTGATCTGATCTGTCAATCCTGATCCTGTATGTGTGTGTAGCCGGTCTCCTCCTCACACGCCGTACTGCTGTGTCCGGGACTTTGGATTCGGATAACCCTCCAAGTTTCTGTGTTGTGATTTGTAAGCAATGCGCAGTACAAACCGCCAAGGAGGAGGAATGCCAACTCCCTTTAATTCTTGATGTTTTCTTTTTTTATTAACAGTCTGGAATATTAAAACAGAGAACGTAAAAAGTGACTATTCAAGCTCTGTGATTCCTCCTCCTCTCACAGTAACACAACGAATACTGCGATCAGTGCTCAGTTGAAACGCCATACATATCTGTGCACAGCTCAATATACAAATAAAAAAAAATAACATACCGTGTATACTCGCATATAAGTCGGGTCTTAAAACCTGAAAAATCGTCCATAAAATCAGACTCCGACTTATACGCCTGTTCAAAAATGCGACACTTGATTTTTCAAATTTTTTTTAACATTTTCTTGCCTCCTCCAATCTCATATCAGTTTCTCAGACACATTGAATTTTGTTGCAGTAGCGCAGTCACCAATTTCTTTCGCTACTTCAACGACGTTTAATTTTAAACCAGCTCCATATTTTCTTCTGATCGTAGATAAGGGATGCTCTTACGATAAAGGTGTATGAGGGTGTGAGATACAAAAAACACAAATCAGTGCAAATGTCGCTTCGGAATAGTTTGGGTGATACCGTGTGGTCACGTAGGCACAATACATAGAAACAAAGGCCGTGTGCTCTGTGGTTACTCTCTCAGGTGGACTAATGTTAGCATATCGTAATCTCGTGGACCAATAGCGTGAGTCTTCCGCATTCAACTTATACGACTGACATTATAAAATACTATAAATTATACGTTAAAACCATGTCCCGATGTATCCACAGGAGAACGTATCTGCAAGTATATATGGTAACTGGAATATTAAAACAGAGAACATAAGAAGTGACTATTCAAGCTCTGTGATTCCTCCTCCTCTCACAGTAACACAACGAATACTGCGATCAGTGCTCAGTTGCAACGACATACATATCTGCGCACAGCTCAATATACAAATAAAAAAAAATAACATACCGTGTATACTCGCATATAAGTCAGGTCTTAAAACCCTGAAAAATCAATCATAAAATCAGACCCCAACTTATACGCCTGTTCAAAAATGCGACACTTGATTTTTAACATTTTTTTTTTACATTTTCTTACCTCCTCCAATCTCATATCAGTTTCTCAGTCGCATCGAATTTTGTTGCAGGAGTGCAGTCACCAATTTTTTTCGCTACTTCAACGACGTTTAATTTAAAACCAGCTTGATATTTTTTCCTGATTGAATGCTCCATCGTTGATAAGATAGATAGATAGATAGATAGATAGATAGGAAAGGCACTATATAATAAGATAGATAGATAGATAGATAGATAGATAGATTGGAAAGGCACTATATAATTAGATAGATAGATAGATAGATAGATAGGAAAGGCACTATATAATAAGATAGATAGATAGATAGATAGATAGATAGGAAAGGCACTATATAATAAGATAGATAGATAGATAGATAGATAGGATAGGCATATATAATTAGATAGATAGATAGATAGATAGATAGATAGATAGATAGATAGATAGATAGATACTTTATTAATCCCAAGGGGAAAATTTACATAATCTAGCAGCAGTATACTGATACAAAAAAATATATATATTTTAAATTAGAAAGTAATAAAAATGCATGTAAAAACAGACAATAACTTTGAATAATGTTAGCATTTCCCACTCCGGGTGGAACTGAAGAGTCGCATAGTGTAGGGCAGGAACGATAAGGGATACTCTTATGATAAAGGAGTATGAAGGTGTGAGATACAAAAAACACAAATCGGTGCAAATGTCGCTTCAGAATAGTTCAGGTGTTACCAGGTGGTCACGTAGGCACAATACATAGAAAAAAAAAAGGCCGTATGCTTCATGGTTACTCTCTCAGGTGGCCGTTAGCATATCATAATCTCTTGGACCAATTGAGTGAGTTTTCCACTTTCGACTTATACGACTGACATTATAAAAAAACAGAAATTATACGTTAAAATCAAGTCCCGACTTATCATGAGGGAGAACTTCTCTGCGAGTATATACAGTGCCTGAAATTTTTAAACAGTGACTATTCAAGCTCTGTTATTCCTCCTACTGACGAAAAAACACATGGAAAGGTTGTTGAACGCTCACATTAACACAAAAGCAAAATTAATCGAAAAGCATTCAAAACATTTCAACACAACAACTTTATAGTAAAAAAATCAAATTACAATTACTGTCACTTACAAAGCAAATGAACGCAAGCTATTTAAAGTAATTTGATTCATTTTACCATACAGAGGATAACAGCGTGCTTACGCTCTTCTCACAGTAACACAATGAATACTGGGAGAGGCCCACACTGATGACATAACATAACACCATAAACAGAGTAGGGAAATATAACATGAGCACAACAGGAAAACATACAACACAATGAACATTATCAGGGTTTTGGTGAGGCTCCAAACAACTAAACTTATTGTTTTATCCACCTGTTACATTTGGATTACTTGGGTTGTTACCGACATCTGGTGTAAATTTCATGTCAGTAGCCCCATTAGAAATATATTTACTGAGAAAAACGTGGACGTGTTCAATACTTATTTTTTCCCGCTGTAGGAGGATTTGAGGAAGTGATGTCATTGGGGCTGGCACCAAAAGGTGATGTCATTAAGACCTGAACTGGAAGTGACATCCTTAGACTCAGGAGGGATTTAGTTTGGTTGGTCTGCACAGGAAAGAGAGAAAGGGTCAGAGAACACTGCCACCCCCTGGTCTGGCATGTATTTACAGTGATTCAAGCCTCCTGTGCGCATGCCTGTAACTCTCTTTGCTCTAAGAGTCTACTGAAATCAGTGACGTGCGGTGAGGATCATGGCTGGTGACTCCTTCAGAGTCAGATTTACAAATATATGAACCAAAAGAGTAGCTTATTGACTATTTAGTTGGCAGCCAGCATGCACATTGACTGCTGGTTATGTTTCCTATCTCGTCAGCATTCTTTACACACACATAAGTAAGGCTCATATTGGGCTAAGAAAGAACGATACATTTATAGTGACAGGAGAGAGCGCATTTGCTCGACACCCTCCATGTGTTCTAAAGTATGAATTCCACAATTCATACTCATTAACTACATATGAAAGTATTGAGTGATATATAAAAAAGAATGGATTTCAATTTTGACCTTAATTGAAATATTTGGGGTTTTTTTTAAGCTTTTTAATTCTGATGCTTTAATCAGTTTTAATACAGACTGTTCAACAAAAGGATAACAAGAAAAATAAAAAGGATATTTTATTTAAGGTCAAAATGTAGTTTTTAAATATTGGATTGTTTCTTTCTTAGTCTGATCCTATTTTGTATAAAATTGTAAGCCGTTTATGGTCTCACTTTTATTTGTAATGGAAGTCCATGTGCCTATCCTTCTCCACGAAAATCTCCGTCACTCTCTTGTAAAAGTCGCTCCTTATTTTCCTTTAGTTTTAAAAATTTTAATCTTCTATTTTGGGATGGTGGCGCAGTGGGTAGCACTGCCGCCTCGCAGTTAGGAGATCCAGGTTCGCTTCCCAGGTCCTCCCTGCGTGGAGTTTGCACGTTCTCCCCGTGTCTGCGTGGTTTCATCCCACAGTCCAAAGACATGCAGGTTAGGTGCATTGGCGATTCTAAATTGTGCCCTGCCCAGGTTTTGTTACCTGCCTTGCGCCCTGTGTTGGCTGGGATTGGCTCCGGCAGACCCCGTGACCCTGTAGTTAGGATATAGCGGGTTGGATAATGGATGGATGGATGGAGCCATGCAGTGCACTTGACGTTCTGATCTCACTAACTTATTGCGTAGAAGAGCCGGTTTGGCTCACATGCCCCTTTCAGGGCGGCATGGTACTGTCTGCCTCACCTTGTGCCTTTTCACTGCATTTTTATGTCCAATCAGCAAGACTAAATATGTCACACACATTCATTAAAGATGTTAGCCAGCCTGTAGAATGTCAGGGTGTAAAATAAACGAGTGTGCAAACCTTATATTGGCGACATACAGAGAGACAGCAACAGGCCCAGAGTGTGTGAGGGAGAGCGCAGTCCGAGGTGAGGTGAGGCTTGTCTGCCGCGCTTCGCGTTTCTCCCTGTATTTGAACAGGAAATGTGCCAATTCAGCGATTTTGACTATAACAATGGTCAAAATTATTGGAATAATACAGAAAACAAATTTATAGCACAGACAAGTGGACACATTTATGTTATCATTATTATTTTTTTTACTTTTCACGATGACAGGTGAGGCGCCTCCCCTGACCACACGTCCCTGACTGAAATCCTATCAAATTACAAATGTTCATCTCAACAAAGTTTAAATATCTCAAGGTCTTGTTTACGAGTGAGGGAAGAAGATTGCAGGAGTTCAGCAGGTTGGATCAGAGTGTCGGACATTGTGGTGAAAACAGTTTAGCTGAACGGCAAAGTCCTCGAGTTACCAGTTGACCAACGTCCCTGTCCTCACCTGTGGTCATCAGCTTTGGGTAGTAGTGGCTGAAAGAATTCAATCACAGAGACAAGTAACAGAAATGAGCTTCCTTCACAGGGTGTCTGGTCTCAGCCTTAGAAATGGGGAGAGGAGCTCAGACATTCGGGAGGAGCCCAAATTAGAGCTGATGCTCTTCCACTTTGTAAGCAGTCAGTTGAGGTGGTGCAGGCGTCTGATTGGGATGCCTTATGGAAGCTTCCATGTGGAGATGTCCAACCGGGAGGAGACCTCAAGGCAGACCTTAGGACATGCTGGAGAGATTATATCTCCTAGCTGGCATGGGAACGCCTTGGTGTATGCCCCGGTGGAGGTGGCTGGGAATAGGGATGTCTGGGCCGTCCCTGTGACCTGGACTCAGATAAGTGGTAGGAAATGGATGGATGGAATGGATTAAATTATTGAGGTGAGTTACTTATTGACTATTCTGTTTTTGCACAACAGCTTCATCTGCAGGGGGATGGGAGGCAGTAGCCCACCTGTCCTTCATGCAGACAACCACCAGGCATAAGATTCCAACACAGGATGGTGGATCTGTGAAGAAGCAACACCAACTTCTACACATCTCGTTGTGGTGGATTAAAACTCGGCAAAGTCAGATGTTTTCCCTGCCAGCCCATGTAATTTAACGTCTGTGGAAACCAGGGGGCTCTCCAGCTACCCCAACCCTGACATTGAGACACAGGCAGAGTCACGATTTCCCACATGACACACATTTATTTACTAGTAGTAAGTGCTCTTGTCGTGCTCCCCACAGCCACACTACACAAAGCAGCACCAAATATGCAGTTCCCTTTCCGCCTCCACTCCTCCATGGCAAGCTTCGTCCCTCTTCCTCCTGACTCTGGCTCCCTGAGTAAACTAAGGCCGCTCCTTTTTAGATGGTCTTTGGAGCGCTCCAGTCCATCGTAGGGCTCCCCTGGTGGCACCTCCGTGGAACCCAACAGGGCTGTGCCAAACTCCAACTCCCAGTGTGTGCCCTGCGGGAATCCGTGGGACCACAACTGCCCAAGAGGGCTGCCCTCTAGCATCCAGGAGAAGGCAGTGCCACGTGGGTGCTCGCTCCCCTGGTCCTTCCATTCCATTGGTGTCCTGGCCAGGTGATGGCCGTGGCAACCCGTCACGCACCTTACTTCTAGAAAGCTTGCCCCATTATCACTAACACCTACTACGTCAGTACCCAACCTTGAGGTGATGATTGCTGGCCAGCCAATCCTTCGCTGAACACGTTGCAATGATCTCTCATTCATGCAAGATTCACTCTTCACAACATCTGACAGAGCAATGAAGCACAAGTTCTGGCCCAGGCTTTGGTCTTGTCATGTCTAGACTACTGCAACACACACTACTCCCCACAGCTGATTTAAAATTAAGTGGCACGTCTGGTGTTCGATGAGTCAGGGTTTGCATGCGTCACTCCTCTTTTCAGATCACACACCAGCTCCCTATACACTCTTAGAAAGAATGGTGCCAGAGAAGGTTCTTCAGAGTGATGCCATAGAGAAACCATTAGTGGTTCCCATTCACATGAAGGTTCCAGAAAGACATTTTCTGTTATTTATATTCATAACAGGCTTCATAGTGTGACTAACTATGAGTAGATGAATCAGATCTGTGAAATACCAATAGGTCGAGATGTTAAAAGAACATTGCATGCAGTAAGGTCAGGTCAGGTTGGGGAGCAGTTACTGGTACAGCGCGTTACTGTACCCACCACACGACGAAACAGCTTGGGATCCCTGTTGGCATCCCCTCAGGTAAACCCTCTTCAGAAATTACTGTCTATCTGCCATAGCCAGGTGTTTTGTGGTGGCCCCTTGGCCGCATGGGTCCCCAAAAATGAGGGTCCTGTGAGCCTGATCACCCTTAGGGAATCGCGCTACATGGCCACAGTGCCGTAACTGACGCTCCCTCACAATGCAGGTAATGCGCCTCATTCAGGACTCCATGAGCAACACAAAGTCAAACCAGCAGGATTCTCTGAAGAGACACAGAACTGAAGGAGTCCAGTCTTCGTCTCAGGTCTCTGGATAGCGTCCATGTGTCACATACAGGAAGCACCAGGACTCTAAAGACTTGGCCCTTCGTCCTTTTGCAGAGATTTCGGGAGCGCCACACATCCCTTTCCAGTGACCTCATGACCCCCCCATGCTCTCCCAATCCGCTCACAATCACTCACTATTCGGGACTCCATGAGCAAATCGTAACCTTAGATCTTCAAGTGAGGGTCTGCTTTTAACTCCAAGAGCTAAACTTCAAAGAAGTGGTGAGGCGGCCTTCTGCTGTTGTGCACCTAAATTCTGGAATAGCTGACCGATAGAAATTCGCCAGGCTGATATGGTGGAGCACTTTAATAAACTGCTAAAAGCTCTTTATTGTGACATGCCTTTCTGACAGCTTCATTTTAGTGTAACCGTGATATTCTGTATATGAATTGAATTTTCTTTTTTTTTTTCATGGCTCCACTACTTTCTCTGCTGTTCTTTTCCCAGTTTTCTGTGGTGGTGATCTGCGCCCCACCACCTGATCAAAGCACTGTGCAGTCCCAACATTGATGGATTGAAGGCCAGATGTCCACATGAACCTTTATCATCAAATTCTTCCATGTGAAGCCAGTAAACCTGAGGACTGATTGAGGTCATTTATGTGAGGTAGAATGCCCAGTGGGTATTTTGTAATTTGGAGAAAGTTTTCTTCAAGGTATTCTCTGTATTTAGCCGCATTCATTCTTCCCTCAGGATGGCGGTGGGGTAGCGCTGCTGCCTCACAGTTAGGACACCTGGGTTTGCTTCCCGGGTCCTCCCTGCGTGGAGTTTGCATTTTCTCCCCGTGTCTGCGTGGGTTTCCTCCCACAGTCCAAAGACATGCAGGTTAGGTGCATTGGCGATCCTAAATTCTCCTGTGGGTGTGTGTGTGCCCTGCGGTGGGCTGGCGCCCTGCCCAGTGTTTGTTTCCTGCCTTGCGCCCTGTGCTGGCTTGGATTGGCTCTAGCAGATCCCCGTGACCCTGTAGTTAGCATATAGCGTGTTGGATAATGGATGGATGGATGGAATTAATTTAATTAATTTTACTTTGTCACATTGTGTCTTGGCACAGTGGGTAGCGCTGCTGCTTCGCAGTTAGGAGACCTGGGTTCGCTTTCTGGGTCCTCCCTGCGTGGAGTTTGCATGTTCTCTCCGTGTCTGCGTGGGTCTCCTCCCACAGTCCAAAGACATGCAGGTTAGGTGTATTGGTGATCCTAAATTGTCCTGAGTGTGTGTGCATGGTCTGTGTCTGTGTGTGGCCTGTGGTGGGCTGGCGCCCTGCCCGGGGTTTGTTTCCTGCCTTTCACCCTGTGTTGGCTGGCATTGGCTCCAGCAGACCCCCGTGACTCTATGTTAGGATATAGCAGGTTGGAAAATGACTGACTGACATTCTTCCCTCAATTCTGACCAGACCCCCCAGTCCCTGCCACTGAGAAGCACCCCCCATATCATGATGATACCACCAGGCATTAGGCAGGTGATGAGCAGGGCTTGCAGATCTGCTCAGTTTTTGTCCAATCAGATCAGAGTCCTTTAAATCTTAATTAGCAAAACTCGTGCAGGAGTTGACCACTCTGTTGTAAATGCTTGTCTGATGAAGTGCTGCTGAGATGGTTGTCCTTCTGACATGTTCTTCCATCTCCCATCTATCAGAGTGACCAATGGGTTCTTGCTAAGACCCCAGACCGATGCCCTTTTTGACACTATAGGAAGAGTCCTGACTCCATTTTATAATTATTGAGACCACCGTGCAAAGCTTTAGAAATAGTCTGATCCCCTCGACCTCACCACAATTTGATCACGGAGGTCTTGCAGAAAGTCCCCGGGACTTCATGGCTTGATTTTTGGTCCCGGCGTGCAGTGTGAAGTTTTGGACTTTTTACACATGGTGTCTTTCTAAATGATGACCATACTTTTCGGTTCACCCACCGGGTTGTTTGGGGTCTTGGGTTGGGGGTCTCCAATCAGGTGCTCAAGAAGAATTCACATAAACAGGACACACCTGAGCACAGTTTGAAGATTCACAGTAAAGGAGCCGAATGCTTTATGACAGAGAAATTTCCGTGTTTTGATTGTTAATGGCGGCACGGTGGCGCAGTGGGTAGCGCTGCTGCCTCGCAGTTAGGAGACCTGGGTTCGCTTCCCGGGTCCTCCCTGCGTGGAGTTTGCATGTTCTCCCGTGTCTGCGTGGGTTTCCTCCAGGCGCTCCGGTTTCCTCCCACAATCCAAAGACATGCAGGTTTGGTGGCTTGGCGATTCTAAATTGGCCCTAGTGTGTGCTTGGTGTGTTTGTGTGTGTGTGTCCTGCGGTGGGTTGGCACCCTGCCCTGGATTGGTTCCTGCCTTGTGCCCTGTGTTGGCTGGGATTGGCTCCAGCAGACCCCCGTGACCCTGTATTCGGATTCAACGGGTTGGAAAATGGATGGATGGATGATTGTTAATACGTTTGTAGGCCCTTCTGAAATTGTGTGTTCACTTTGTCATTATGGGATATCGAGTGTAGACTGATGCTCAAAAACAGCATTTAAAATGAAACCTGCCACATAATAAAGCGTGCAGGGGTCTCAATCCTTTCTGAATCTGCTGTATGAAATTAAAGAAAGTCAGCGTTGAGCACAGGATCACCCCATTGCAATGAAGACTTCCTAAGCTGCTTGTTTTTAGGGCACCGTGTTACTGACGCACCTCTGGATCCATACGGCTCTGATTTATATCGGTCTGACATCTTGAGCTGGGGAAACTGAGATGCAGAAAGGCAGCCCTAAGCATCTGCTTTGTCTTTTTGTTACACCCAGAGGGGCAACCTCTCCTCTCATTAACAGGGATAATGGCTCTTGTCAGCTGCAGCATTGATCTCGGCTGATGACATCGTATTGTGATACTAAGAGAGCAGAAACAGAGAGGCTGAGCCAGGGAGGCCGAGCGCTACGCTGTTTGGGCAATGATGTCACCCTTACTCCATAATTAATAACAAGCTCAGCGTGGCTCATGTTGTATTTTGAAAAACTATGAGAAATGACAGCTGACAATAAATCAGATTCATCCTCTGGCTATTGTTTTCCCGAGTTGTAACCAAATCTATAAGCGCAGCAGCTGTTTGACTGTTAGGATCATTTGTGGCTCGTCCTGGAAGTGAACATTTCTCTTTGTTCAATCAGTTCTGGGTGTTTATGTGAGTGGGCCCTGTGATGGACCGACGCAGGCGAGAGTGCAGGGGGAATAGTCCGCACAGCATTAGATATAAATATATTGTCAAATGAAACGAGAAACACTACAAAAAGGCTTCGGGTAGCCGCCCCGCATACCTGAAGGCTGGGTTTAAAATCAAAGAAAAAGCAACAATATCTCTTATCAGAGTTGAGTCGAAAACAGAACTGATGTGTGACAAACAACATGTCGTTTTTAAAGCCAGGTGGAGGAAGTGACATCATTGGGCCCAGAAACAGAAGTGATGTCATCGGGTCAGGAAACCGGAAGTGACATCACTGGGTCCAGAAACAGAAGTGATGTCATCGGGCCCAGAAACAGAAGTGATGTCATCGGGTCAGAAAACCGGAAGTGACATCACTGGGTCCAGAAGCAGAAGTGATGTCATCGGGTCAGAAAACCGGAAGTGACATCTCTGGGTCCAGAAACAGAAGTGATGTCATCGGGTCAGGAAACCAGAGGTGACATCATCGGGCTCAGAACTAGAAGTGATGTCATCTGGTCAACAACCAGAAGTGAGGTCATCAGGCCCAAGTGGCATTTCCCATGGTTGGTCTGCAGAAGAAAGAGAGAAACAGTCAGTACAGCCTGCCACCCCCTGGTCTGGCATGGAATTTCCCTCTTTCAAGCCCTTTAGCTGCCTCCTATGCGCACGTGTGTGACAATATACAGTACTGTATATATATTGTCATGTATGTGCACCACAGTGTAACCTTCCAGGCTTTTCTGAGGTATGCAGTGTCACTCCATTACGGCAGAGGGTGCTGCCACTCACAATCTTGTCTCCTTTTTTTCCTCACAGTGCCAATGAGGTCAGCTGAGCCAGAGAATCTCCTGCCCCTTCTGGTTCAGATGATATAAGGGCAGATGTCCCCTCAAAGTGCCATCACATTGTGGACCAGAGCTGCCAAGAGAGCAGAGCTCTCCTAAAATCTGACTGTCTACTTTGAGTTGCCCTCCAATCAAGTAAAGCCTGCATCTCAGATTCTGTTGTTTTAATGGGCGTAGATGTCATAGATGGTGTAGATGCCACATCGGCAGGATGGGCATCCCGGCCAGAAGAGGAGGATGGGAGGCTCCTAACAGGCAGATAGGCATCCTGGCTTGGGTGAAGAAGGGGATCAGACCTGGAAGAGATGGACAGACAGCCCATTGGAAAGGAAAGATGTCATTGGGGACTTTTTACACCCCGACCACGCTAAATGGCAGCGGCCCCGGATATCAGTGGCCAGTGGGAAGCCAGCAGGATATGTCATGAAATGTAGTCTGGCAGAGCAGCCCTGCTGGGGTGTCGCAAGGGGGCGCTAAAGAAAGACCAGCTCCCTGGTATAATGGACTTTCACATGACCTGGAAATGCTTCCATTGAGCAGTAGGCTTATTATAAACTATTATAAAACTTAAAAACTTATTATTTATGCTTTTGTTACTTTGAAGAGGAATTGTTTAATAAACCTTCCTTTATTTGAACCCGGGACTTAGTGTGATTGTGTTTAGGGGTATGGGGTTCGCTGATGACCCTGTTTTCCTTCATAATGGCACTGAAGATGAGGTTTATCCTGGCAGCACCTGGCATTAGTCGAGAATGATTTTTCCAGTGTTTTTACACAAGTTTTTGTGAAATATAATACAATACAATTTATTTTATGTAGAGTCTAATGGACTTTAACAGGCCCTGCCACTTGACAGCCCCCAGCCTTGACTCTCTAAGAAGACAAAAAAAACCTTGTAGGGGGAAAAAATGGAAGAAACCTCAGGAAAAGCAGTTCAAAGAGAGAGAGACCCCCATTCCAGGTAGGGTGGGTGTGCAGTGAGTGTCAAAAAAGAAGGGGGACAATACAATAATCCTCGATACAGCATAAAAATAAAAATATTACAAGGACAGAGCAGAATTCAACAGTAGATGATATCACATAATAGGTTTTGGATTTGTTCAGAGTCCTGGAGACCTCGGCCATCAATCCGCCTCCCCCTATTGGTCAATCCACAGCTGAGTCAGTGCCGGGCCAGCCAATCCAATGAAAGGACCCCTCTACCCGACGATTCCTGTGATCCTCCATGATTATAGTTTGATTTAAATCAGCCTTTTGCGATGCGTTCAAGAGCCGTAGTGCTGTCTGTGTGGGTTTCCTCCTCCGGTTTCCTCCCACAGTCCAAAGACATGCAGGTTAGGTGATCCTAAATTGTCCCTAGTGTGTGCTCGGTGTGTGTGGGAGTGTGTGTGTGCCCAGCGGTGGGCTGGCACTCTGCCCGGGGTTTGTTCCTGCCTTGCGTCCTGTGCTGGCTGGGATTGGCTCCGGCAGACCCCTGTGACCCTGTAGTTAAGATATAGCGGGTTGGACAATGACTGACTGACTGAAGTTGTGTCTTCTGTGCTACAGTTTGATGATGATGATAATTATTATTATTATCATCACTATCAGTGTTGTTGGATTATGTAGGTTGTCGGACATTAAGACCAAACATCACTAGTTATGTGAAAATAATATAAGGCTTTGTGTAATTGAACAGCTGTGTCGAGTCAGAGTGTTCGTAGGTCTGTATTTCTTTAAAAAAATCTCCCCCACAGCAACCACTTAGTTAATAATAAATAATAATAATAAGTTACATTTAGGGCGGCACGGTAGCGCTTCTGCCTCGCAGTAAGGAGACTCGGGTTCGCTTCCAGGATCCTCCCTGTGTGGAGTTTGCATGTTCTCCCCATGTCTCCTCCGCGTTCCTCCCACAATCCAAAGACATGCAGGTGAGGTGCATTGGCGATCCCAAATTAAAAAATAAGGGGATTTGAAATGGGCGGGATGTGCAACGCTTATCCTGTGATGTCTGCCATCCTGCCCCCATGATGCTTTGCTGTGTTTCCAGGGTCTTAATTCACCTTAATACAGTGTAATTATTTTAAAAAAGCGTGGTGAAGGAGTACTTGTTGTTAATAATTGTTTTTTTTTTTGTGCCGATGAAATGCATGATTAGCCACCGGGTTTAGGCAGAAAGATTAGGATCTGATTTAAAGCAGGCAGAACTTTATTAATTAAAATAGGCTGAGTCCTCTCTAAATATCACTTTGTTGATGAGAATACTGATGAGCTCATTGGGGATTCGTCTGTTTTGCTGGAGCCATTAATTATACATTGTGCTGTTCACAAGGTTAAATGACAGAGACGCGTGGACGTGGCCAATGTGCTGCCATGCATATGGCATTTGCCTTGGAGGGTTTGTTATCTTAGCTTGAGATTTGATTAAAAATCCTTTGTGAAAAGAAAAAAAAAAGACGTTCTAATGAATTTGTGATCGTCTGTGATGTGGGGATAGAAACGCCGCAAATCACTAAGTGTGTGATCCAGTGTGTGTGCCCACCCTGTGAGGACTTCTAACAGGAACGTAAATCATTTAAAGATCACAAATACAGTAGATAATGATGTCATATGAGGGCGGCACGGTGGCGCAGTGGGTAGCGCTGCTGCCTCGCAGTTAGGAGACCCGTGGGTTCGCTTCCCGGGTCCTCCGTGTGTGGAGTTTGCATGTTCTCCCCGTGTCTGTTTGGTTTTCCTCCCACAGTCCAAAGACATGCAGGTTAGGTGCATTGGTGGTCCTAAATTGTCCCTGGTGTGTGTGTGTGTGTGTTAGCGCACCCTGAGGTGGGCTGGCGCCCTGCCCAAGGTTTGTTCCTGCCTTGCTGGCTGGGATTAGCTCCAGCAGACCCCCTTTGACCCTGTGTTAGGATATAGTGGGTTGGATAATGGATGGATGGATGGATGGATGATGTCATGTATTGGGAAAGGGGGCCCATGGGGGACAGCAACTGCAGCTGTTCTTTTTCCAGTTTTCTGCGCCACCACCTGATCAAAGCAGCTGGCTCCTTTTATAGGGCACCCAGTTGTCCAGTGACCTTCTTCTGGCAGCACTTCTGGGTGTAGCCCATTCCTGCAATGCACCTTGGTAGTGCCCATGGAACCCAACAGGGCTGTGCCAAAGTCCAACTCCCAAGGAGCCCTGTGGGAGTCCAAGGCACTGCCATCTACTGCTCCTGGGGGGTAGTGCCCTGAATATGCTCTCTCCCCCAGTCCTTCCACTACAGAGGTGTCTCAGCCAGGTAAGGGCCCTGGCTGTCTGCCACACTATATATATATATATATATATATATATATATATATATATATATATTCTTGTAATACCAAGAACAAAGTCCCGTACACCCCTAAGGCCGCCTCTGAGGGACTGGATTGTGTTCAGTATTGGTGATTTGTACACCGAGCGCTGGGTGCAAAACCTGCCTGTCTGTGTCGGGGTTGGCTTCCGACAGTGCTCTTAGAAAAGAGAACAATCAATAATTTCAGAAATGTCTGCTATTGCACAATGAAAGAAACAACAAGTCAATGAATTAAAGGACGAGTTTAATTAACAAGACTTGGCACCTAATGAAAGAAATGGTTGGAGTGAAATTGGAGTTTAAGGCCCCAAGTGAGTTGGTCTTCTGTTGGCTCACTCACTTCACATTTCATTCCTGTTTGCCATTTAAGGAAAGAAGAGGAACGATGAAGAAATTTAGGGGGACAAATCTGAAAAACCAAGCCAATTAAAATGAACGAGGAGTTAATTAGCAGCAAAAACGGGTCACCAATTAAGAAAAGGGTTAGAATGGAAACCTGCAGCCACTGCGGCCCTCCAGGACCGGAGTTGGAGACCACTGCTTTAGGTTGTAGGAGACTGTGAAGCAGTGCCCCCTCAGACCCCAGTATATAGACTTTTAGAAAAAGGTTTAGCTCAGGGTGTGGTTGAGCCTCACAGCTCTAAGGACTTGGGTTCAAATCCTGACCCGGTCGTGTGGTAGAAATCCGTTGTCTTACCGTATATGCTCCAATAGAGGCCCCCGCCGTTTATTTGCAAAACTAGCCTTGGCTCCCGGCGCTTAATAGAGACCGGCTGCTATTAGAGACCACCCATTATTAACAAAAGCATCACCAAAATAACACAAACAACACAAAAGTATCGACTAATATTACAAACAGCTACTTTATTTAAACTTCATACGCTGCATAAGACTGTTAAAGATAAATGGCAAAGTCTTTCTGTACCTTTCGCTGTTATTCATCGTCTGAATCCGCAATGGCAAGAAAATTCCATTTTAGCGGATACGAAGACGGCAGGTCTTTCTTTGTTACTCCCCTCTCTGCCCAAAGGGTAGATTTCGTAATCCAAGGCCTCATAAGTCCAAAATAAGTAAATGTGTCTCGGGTCCGATGACCTAGGCTAATCTCGTTGACAGAGAAAACGATAAGGAATGTGCAGCTGGTTAAAAGTGATGAATCATCGCGGAGACTCTTCATAGCAAAACACATTTGAACCACTCTCTGTTTATCACTACCATACGGTATTGCAGTTTAACGACCGTATTTTGGTCAACCCGGCACGAAAATTAAGTAGTTTTTGAAACCGGTATATCCGTATTTCTTATATATGCAACGTGCTGACATGCACATGTATTACACACGTCTATAAAGATACAGACGCTTACAATGTACGCTAGTAGGCTACTGTTAGAGACCGGCTACTATTTTGCCGCATCCCCTCTGAAGCCCGGCGCTTATTAGAGAACGGTGACAATAAGAGACTCTGCGTTTATTGGAGCATATACGGTACATATATTGAAGAACCGGGCAGGAGGAAGCTTGTCCATTGCTTCTGTTACATCTCATCATGAGGAGGGTCACAAAGAAAAGACAGAGAGCTATAAAGCGACAGAATGCAGCATGAGGCTAATTCACCCACTAGATGGCAGCAGAACACTGTTCTGAGAGTCATGTGGGATTAACACCGTAAAGAGGATCGTTACGCGTCACTCCGAGTCTGACTCGGACTTAACCGTTGTAAAACAAGCAGAACAAACACAGCAGAAAGGTTTGGGACAGTAAGAGTAAATTTACAGACGTGAGTCCAAAACAGAACTGAGATACATAATGGAAACATGGCCGTTATGTAGTCAGGTGACAGGAAGAGGTGGGTACCCAGGGACTGGAAGTGGAAGTAACGTCTTTAGGAGGCTCGGTCGACAAAGCCAGAAGCGGAGGTGATGTCTCTAAGAGGCGAGTTCTTCAGAGGGAAAGAAGAGAAAGATTTAGAGTGCAGCGCCAACCCCTGGTCCGGTGGAGAAACACAATCCTTCGAGTCCTTAAACTGTCTGCCATGCAAACATGTGTGCCACCGTATTTACAAAGAATTCTGGGGGTTAACGCCAGGGAGGCTGAGAGATATGAGGGTTGATGTCAGTCAGTCAG
Source organism: Polypterus senegalus (assembly GCF_016835505.1). Taxonomy (NCBI): domain Eukaryota; kingdom Metazoa; phylum Chordata; class Cladistia; order Polypteriformes; family Polypteridae; genus Polypterus; species Polypterus senegalus. The sequence goes on from NC_053158.1 coordinate 191,745,193, forward strand.
TCATTATCCAACCCGCCATATCCTAACACAGGGTCACGGGGGTCTGTTGGAGCCAATCCCAGCCAGCAGAGGGCGCAAGGCAGGAACAAATCCCGGGGCAGGGTGCCAACCCACTGCAGGGTGTGATGTCTCCCTGCTGTAAATAACCACATCACTTCCCCAACGATACCCGGTCAGGTGTGACCCTAACTCAGATAGACCACCAAACTCACACCCTCCCAATAGTAACCCATTTGAAAACAAACCAATTAAAGGTGAGATTGCCCTGCCAGCCGATATGGCAGATAAACGCCTCCCAGTGTTACCAAGCGGGTGCTCACTGGACCATCTGCCATCCTCTTGAGCCCACGCCATCTGAACAGTGAAACCCAAGCTGATCCAAATGATCAGATGGCATGGACAGTCCTGGCCCGTGATTGGGCAGTTCATGTCACATGCTCAGCCCTGCTGCTTTATGAAGACGGCAGAGCTTTCATAGAGAAACCTGACAAACAGCAAGCAAAGTCAAAATGGAGGCATGTTTTATTCATTTAAAAAAAAAAATGAAAAAAAAATCAGGGCTATGCTTCTGGCAGAAAATGCGAACGAAGCCAACACTCCGACTGAAATGTCATTCATTTGAGTAAACTCCAGCAAACAAATGTTTTCTACGATGCTAATGAATTTTACATTTGGAATAACCGTTGAATGAAATATTAATGTAATGTCTCCTGGTTTGCAATTCTGTTACTTAGCAATTAATATGCAAAAGGCAATTTAAATTATGAATGGAGCCAACGTTGGAGGAAGAGCTCGGGTACGCTTTGATTCAGGAGTGAATTTCCCGACGTTACGGCAGGAGCCGATTTTTCCATTTGCAGCAAAACATTGACTTACCCTGCCCTTTAAACAGTAAAAACACAGATGCAATATTAATAAGCAGGTCTAAATGCAAATCCGCACCGTTATCTTAAAACGCTTGAAATCTGGTCTGTCTGCACACCCGGAATAAAAGCTGAAGTCCCTCCGACTTACGACGTTAACAGACACGGCGACAGATTCCACTTCATCAACCTATAAGATTAGCTTGGCTTGAGAAAGTATTGAGACCCCTTCACTTTCCGCACATTTCATTGAGGTGTTACGGACACATTTGCCATCTTTGCCTGTCAATCTACAGACCCCATTTCTGAAAAAGTTGGGACACCTTCTAAAAATGCAATAAAAACTAAAATCTGTAATTTGGTAATTGACTTGAACTGTAATCAAATCAAATCAAATCAAATCAAATAGCCGTTTATTGTCAATTCACTACACTGTGTGCACAATTATTAGGCAAGTTGTATTTCTGAGGATTCATTTTAATGTGGAACAAATACAGTGCTATCAGTCAATGCAAAATGTTAATAAACCTGAAACCTAAATGTTTAACAATGGAAATGTGAGTGTGAACATTCTCAGGGGAATACATATGTGCGCACAATTATTAGGCAACTATTAGTGTGCAGAATTATTACGCAACTAAAGGAAAAACGAAAAGTTTCCCATCTCACCTGTTCATTTTCATCTGTTAAAGTGAGAATAATAAGCAACTCAAAATTTACAAAGAAACATTTCCAAAAAAAAAAGCTGACCCTTCTTCTCAATAACAGTCGTAAACCTGCCGTTCACAGAGTCTGTCAGTTTCTTGATCAGCAGCAATCCCAGCTTCCCAGACGCTGTTCAGATAGCTGTACTATTTTCCTTTCACCATAAATCTCCCATTTAAGAAGGGCCATCTTCAACCCAAAAGGGACCAGCTAGCTCATCTTTTATAATACCAGCCCATACCAGTACCTCACCTCCACCTTGCTGGCGTCTGAGTAGAAGTGGAGCTCTGTGCCCATTACTGAACCAGCCACGGGCCCATCCATCTGCTCCGTCAAGAGTCACTCTCATCTCATCAGTCCATATTGTTCATCTGTCTTCAGATATTTCATGGCCCAGTCTTGACGTTTCAACTTATATGTCTTGTTCAGGGGTGGTTGGGTTTCAGTCCTCCTTACCTTGGCCGTGTCTCTGAGCACTTAACACCTTGTACTTCTGGGCACTCTAAGTTGCAGTTCTGAATAAGACATCACTGGAGGATAATGGGTTCCTGGTAGCTTCACGTTTGATCCTTCGTAAATCTTTGGCAGTTAATCTGCGTCTTTTTTTTTCTCGACGTGTTTCCTGTGACTCTGTTGACTATTTGTAACAAAACGTTTGATGGTTCTGTGATCACGCCCCAATATCTGAGCAATTTCAAAAGTGCTGCATCCCTCTGAAAGGCTTTTTACAATTTTTGACTTTTCAGAGTCAGTTAAATCTTTTTTGGCCCATTTTGCCTGAGGAAAACAAGCTGCCTAATAATTCTGCACACCTTGATATAGGGTGTTGATCTCCTTAGGCCACACCCTCCCTCATTACACAAATACACATCACCTGATATGCTTACATTCAATAAGCATTCAAGTTAATACAGCTTGGAGTTGGAATACATGCATAAAAATGATGATACAGTGAAACGTCTCGGTACACGTACAACTCGGTTTACGACCAAAAAGTTCGCCAAACTTATGCCTCGGTTCACGACCACACACTCGGTATACGAACAGGCCAGTTTCCCTTTCGCTTTGTACATGTTCAGTCTCTCCCTGTGCATTTCCTGTGCAGCGAGCGAGCAAGAGAGAGAAAGTGCGACACACACAGGCGCGCGAGAGAGAGACAGACAGACAGACAGACAGACAGACACACGCACACACACACACACAGCCCGCGAGAGAGAGAGACACGCACGCACACATACAGGCGCGCAGACACACACGCACACAGAGAGAGAGACACACACACACGCGAGAGAGAGAGACAGACAGACAGACAGACAGACAGACAGACAGACAGACAGACACACACACACACACACACACACACACACACACACACACACACACACACACACACACACACACACACAGGCGCGAGAGAGACACACACACACACACACAGGCGCACGAGAGAGAGACACAGAGACACACACACACACACACACGAAAGAGAAAGAGAGCGAGCGAGAGATGGGGTGCTGGACGCATAAGGTAGAGAAGGCTTGTTTTTGTGTTCAGTTCTGTTTATAACGATCGGTTCGCAGCGTGCATTATTGCAATGTTACTTTTCTTGGTGGTTTATTAAATTACAGATTTTTCAAATGTTCATTTTTTTCCCTGTGCCTAAGTCTCATTAAAAAAAAGTGTTTTTAGCGAGTGGTTCCTAGCACTATAGCTCAAACTATTGCAGTGTTAGTTTTCTCTGTTGTTCAAGGTTTTCTCAGTGTTATTCAACACTCATTCTATGGTGTAATTAACTATATTTGTGCTTAAAAACTAAAAACATATATATTTACATACAGTTCATACAGTCTGGAATGGATTAATTGTATTTACATACAATCCTATGGGGGAAATTGCTTCGGTTCACGACCAAAGTTTTGGAACAAATTATGGTTGTAACCCGAGGTTCCACTGTATGGTCAAAATAATCACTTGCCTAATAATTTTGCACACAGTGTATATGTACAGGGCGGCACGGTGGCGCAGTGGTAGCGCTGCTGCCTCGCAGGTTTGCTTCCCGGGTCCTGCCTGTGTGGAGTTTGCATGTTCTCCCCGTGTCTCCTCCGCATTCCTCCCACAGTCCAAAGACATACAGGTGAGGTGCATTGGCGATCCCAGATTGTCCCTAGTGTGTGCTTGGTGTGTGTGTGTGTGTGTGCCCTGCGGTGGGCTGGTGTCCTGCCCGGGTTTTGTTTCCTGCCTTGCGCCCTGTGTTGGCTGGGTTGGCTCCCCGTGACCCTGCCTCGCAGTTAGGAGACCCAGGTTCACTTCCCAGGTCCTCCCTGCGTGGAGTTTGCATGTTCTCCCCGTGTCTCCTCCGCATTCCTCCCACAGTCCAAAGACATGCAGGTTAAGTGGACAGAGCTCAGCATCCAGACAGCTTGGTGATGAAGTTGTTAGACAGTCTTGTGCAGCAGGCCCGCCCAGAGGGGAGGAGGCTAAAAAGGGAGTGAAAGGGGTGGGAGGAGTCACCAGCAATGCTGATGGCTCTATGGGTGAGACGGGTGTGGAAAATGTCCTTGAGGGAGGGCAGTGGGGCACCAGTGATCTTACTGGCCGCATCCTCTATGCATTGCAGGGACTTCCTACAGGAGGCAGGGCAGCTTCCATACCACACAGAGATGCAGCTGGTGAGGATGCTCTCGATTGTGCCTCGGTAGAAAGAGCCCATGATGGTGGGTGGAACTTGTGCTCTCCTCAATTTGCATAGAAAGTAGAGGCGGGTTTAAGCTTTCTTGGCCAGTGATGTGGTGTTATCTGACCAGGAGAGGTCCTCGGAGATGTACGTCCCCAGGAACTTGGTGCTACTCACCCTTTCCACAGCTACACCATCATCGGTAGGTGGCTTTTGGGTGGATTGGGGTGCTGTGAATAACCTTTCCTGAAATCAACCAGAATCTCTTTGGTCTTTCCCACGTTTAGGAAGAGATTGTTGCCTTTGCACCACTGGACCAATTGGCTCACCTCGTTTCTGTAGATGGCTTCGTCATTGTTGGTGATGAGGCCGACCACGGTTGTATCATCCGCAAACTTGCCCATGTGATTGGAACTGTCATGGGTCAGCAGGCTGAAGAGCAATGGGCTGAGCACACACCCTCGTGGGGCCCCTGTGCTCAACGTGATGGTCTTAGAGGTGTTATTGCCGACCTGCACATTTTGTGGCCTCACTGTAAGAAAGTCCAAAACCCAGTTGCAGAGAGAGGTCTTGAGTCCCAAAGCACTTTGGCCGCAGCATTACTATGTTGTTTTAAATGTGCTATATAAATAAACTGACATTGACATTGACAAATGGCTGATTTTTTATATTAGCTGCTGGGGAACGATTGTGTTGAATGCTGAACTGAATTGAATGTAACAGGCAAAAGGACAAAGAAAAAGATTTTTAACGTTTTCACCAACAAACTCAATTCTGTGTGTTAAAAATACTCACATTTAGAAATTGACGCCTGAAACATGCACCAAAAAAAGTTGGGACAGAGGCAAAGTACAACTGTAAAGGTTACACAAGTAACATTCTGGAAAGTTCCTTGATATTGTCACCGTGTCACTCACACGTCATTTCCCAGTCAGTCATTTGAAAGTCGCCATTCAGGGCCATTTCGGCTTACAGGCTCCACTTCCTCACTATCCTGGTGTTAACAGGTTGCTGTCTAATAACAGGCTCGGAGCTGATGTGACCACAAGGGGCACCACTGAGCCCCAAATCTCTGACCAGGTATCACCCAACACCGTACCAGGATCAATACAATACAATATAATACAATACACTTTATTTTTGTATGGCCCAAAATCACACCAGGAGTGCCACAATGGGCTTTAACAGGCCCTGCCTTTTGCCCCCCTTGACTCTCCAAGACACGGGTGTCCAACTCTGGGCCTGAAGTGCCGCAGTGGCTGCAGGTTTTCATTCTCACCCTTTTCCTAATCAGTGGCCAGTTTTCACTGCTAATTATCTCCTTTTCCCTTCATTTTCATAGCCCTGTTTTAAGGATTCAGTCCTCTGAATTGATTCTTTTCTTCATTAAATGGCAGCCAATCAGAAATGAGACGTGAAACGAGCCAACAGATGGCCAGCTAAATTGGGGTTTCAAGCTCCAGCCAATTTCACTCCAACCAGTTCTTTAATGAGAAGCCGATTCTTGCTGTTAATTAAACCCGTTTCTTAATTTCACGGCTTGCCACTGCTCTCATTCTACCACAGCAGACATTTCCCAAACTGTTGATTTTCTGTTTCTGATTATTGATCTGAGAGATCAACCTTACTGAGACCCTCACCTTTCTTTATTTTCAGATATTGTGTGATGTGGCGGCTTGTTTTGTGTCTCATTATTGTTTGGCTGCTAATTAAGGAAAAGGAAAGAACTAAGGGGGTCTGAGTCAAGTTAATTAAAACTAAGGCAGAACAAGTTAATTAGCAGCAAAAACGGGTCACTAATTAAGAAGATGGTTAGAATGAAAACCTCCAGCCATTGAGGCCCTCCAGGCCCGGAGTTCGACGCCCCTGCTCTAAGATGACAAGAACAAACTCCCAAAAAAAAAACCCTTGAAGGGGAAAAAATTGAAGAAACCTTAGTAATGGCAGTTCAAAGAGAGAGAGAGACCCCTTTCCAGGTAGGTTGGTGTCAAAAAAGGGGGTAAATACAACACAATATACAGAACAGAACACAAGTAATCTTCAATACAGTATAATAGTGCAATAGAAATCTTCCAAGTACGGAGCAGATGATATCCCATAATATGATTTGGATTTGTTCAGAGTCCTGCAGACCTCCGCCATCAAGCTGCCTCCCCCTATTGGCCATTCCAATCTGAGGCCAGCCAATCTGATGAAAGGACACCTCTACCCAACGATTCCTGCGATCCTTCATCAGAGATGACTTTACTTTAGGCAGGCAGATGACTTGGCAGGTGGGCAGTGGCACCAAGTGCCACATTTGAGTACCAAGCAGAGAAACAGAACAGGTGAGGGTTAGTAACGAATTCTAACTGTCATATGTCAAATAGAGGATTTTATTACACAAGTATGAATTATCAAATGTGCAAAAGCAACCAACCACAATTACAAGACAGTACAATCTCTTCTTCCTCTCCTCCCGCTCCTGAGACGATAGGCTCCTTTTCAGCTGGACCTGGGAATGCCATAGATTCCTCTTCCTCATTTCAGAGTTGTATGGGAACCAGAAGGGTCTTCCCCACGACAGCTTCCTCTCAGGCCTGCACTTCTGGACTTCATCTCCCATGTAACCCTGCATGTGTCCAAACTGGGATGCTTCAGGAGGACCTCAGCCACCTGTTGTATGAGGGGACAGAGCTGCTCCTGGCCTCCGGCTTCCACCGCCCATTCTTTATATACCTCCGGCCAGTCATTTTCCCGTTTACCCTTCTGTCCTTCATGGCACTCACACTGGGAATAAGATGAAGCAGGTTGTGGTCATAAGTTGACACTTTTGAGTAGAGCAGGTCCAGCTCATTTTATTTCCGTGAGTGGAACATGACACAATCTGATGGACGTTTGTCATAGTTCCTTCCAAAGTGACATGGTTGCAGTCACCACATATGGTAATGGAGTGAATCATTTTGGTTGCTGAGTCCCCGTTGGCAGAGGGAGGAATACAAACTTTAATAAGGATAATGAAACATCTCCCTGAGCAAAAAAAGCATTATGAGGGTGGCACACACAAGACGAGAGTGCCTCAGGGACAAAGAAAATGCCGGTGAAAATTGATGCTAAAAACTTTTAACAATGGAAAATAGATTCCACTTTGAAAAGAAATGCAAAATTCATATTTATAAATCCACAATTGGGGAATAACCATTAGGAGAAAAATATAAACAAGCGTACACAAATTGCCAACATGCATAACCATAACATCCTGCGATACACAAGCTTAACTAAATGATATCTACTGGATAATATCCAGCGTTCACCCGCTATCTGTCGTTAAAATGAAATGCCCCTCAGGAAAGATCCGCGTGGAGCCGGGCGGTCCTGCAAATGCACGCCTGGGTTTGAACCTGCGGGCCGAGTCAGCAGCACCGAGATGGAGCTGCATGCCTTGATATTTAACAGCTCATCACAGACAATCGATTCAAATCTCTTACTGAATATTTCATCTATTATGCATTGGCATACTGTAAAGCGACCAAACAGGAGAAAATGCCAGAGCTGCAGGTGGAGAGGAAATTTGATTTATTTTGTTAAGGAAGGTAATTTAAAAATCATAGCAATTTCAGTAAACATCACGGCTGGAAACATTACTGCGATGATAAAACCCATCAGATTGTTTGTTTCGAGCCTGTAGGCCTCTGTGACCCAGTTTTGTGAATAAAGGTGATTGATGCCAGTCAGGCCTAACCCTTTCTTGTCTTTTCTGGACTGGCGTTCACTCAGACATCTCTGGTGTGATCTACTGAAAACCAGGCGCCAGATTTAGAGGAGCTGCTATTTGGTTTATCTTATAATTTGTTTAGGATGGCACATTGAAGTAGTCGTCACAGGAGGCTGGTAGAGAATGGCCGGTCACGTCTATGGGGATGTGGCAGGAAAAGCCACACGGATTGGGGAGGAGAAAGAGCAGACTTGGGAATGGAACTCGGGAACTGGGACTTTTCAGTCTGGTATTACAGTATATTATGTATGTCTATGTGTGTTTATATAGTATATATATACAGAGTTTATAGTTTATATAGTATATATATACATATATATATATACAGAGAGAGAGAGAGAGAGAGATAAATAGATAGATGTGAAAGGAACTGTATGAAAGACACAGACAGACAGATATATGAAAGGCATTATATAAAAGAGACAGACAGATAGATAGATAGATAGATAGATAGATAGATAGATAGATAGATAGATAGATAGATAGATAGATAGATAGATATGAAAGGCACTATATCATAGATAGATAGATAGATAGGTAGATAGATAGATAGATAGATAGATAGATAGATAGATAGATAATGTGAAAGGCACTATACTGTATATCCTTCGTAGGGGTATATGTATATATATATATATATATATATATATATATAGATATTATATAGATATATAAATATATATCCATCCATCCATTATTCACCCCGCTATATCCTAACTACAGGGTCACAGGGGTCTGCTGGAGCCAATCTCAGCCAACACAGGGCGCAAGGCAGGAAACAAACCCTGAGCAGGGCACACACACCCACACACACCAAGCACACACTAGGGACAATTTTAGGATCTCCAATGCTCCTAACCTGCATGTCTTTGGACTGTGGGAGGAAACCCAAGCAGACACTGGGAGAACAGGCAAACTCCACTCAGGGAGGACCCGGGAAGTGAATGCAGGTCTCCTAACTGCGCTGCAGCAGCGCTACCCACTGCACCACTGTGTCGCACTGATATATATATATATATATATATATATATATATATTTATATATATATATATATATATATGTTACATAGTTTAATGTAAAATAATGCAAAGAGTACGCAACACGTGTTTCGCTCTTATTTTGGCTTATCAGGTGTACACACTAAACTGCACCCCTCGCCAGGATCGAACCTCGGACGTCAGCATCAGAGACGAAGTCCCTTTATGCTGCGCCACGGTATGTCGTTCGTTTATTTGACAGCCTGGAGATCGGAGTAATTACATTCATAGCATCCATAGTCTGAGTCTCGATCTGATTGTATGGGTGGTTACCTACCAGGTAATGCATGTGGTTGGTCTGCCAGTCTGCCATACAATCAGATTGAGACTTCTTGCAACTGAGAGGGCTCGTGGCAGATATTTGCAGACTGGCAGACCACCCACATGCATTACCTGGTAGGTAACCACCCATACAATCAGATCGAGACTCAGACTATGGATGCTATGATATATATATATATATATATATATATATATATATATATATATATATATATATATATATATATATATACCCCCTACTCTTTATGAAGGATGCCCAGGGATCTTTTATGACCACAGAGAGTCAGCACTTTGATTTGATTTTACTTCTCATCCCAAAGGACGGTGCCATTTTTGCATCACAGTGTTCTTGTCACTGCACTGCAGCATTGGGCTCCACATCCAGACCATTGGTTAAGCACCCCCTGCTCGGTGGTCTCACCTACACCTCTATCAGTAGCAACTCAAGCTTTTCCTGGTTGGCTGGCCGGGCCTGACCAGGCTTAGCTTCAGGTGGATGAGCTCTTCTGAAACGCAGGTGGTTTGGCTGCTGACAGTACAGTGGAAGGACAGGTGAAGGCTGCCTGTCATGGCTGTATACTCCCTCAGTGCACTAGGTGACGACATCCCTTGACCTGATCACCCATCTGCACACCTGCAAGGCAATCTGGGAATTGTAGTCCTGTAGTGTAGCCCTGCTGGGTAGGATAGTGTGGACAAGTGGAATGACACATGGACATGGCAGAGACTTAACTTTAAACAAAACTCTGATACTTTGACCCAGCTTGCCATCATATAAGGTTTGTGAGCTACCTGGATGAGGACAGTTTGCTCAATTGGAGTGCTGGCCAGCGGCAGACCCTGCCAGATACTGCAGCTTAACCACTAAACCACCACCAGTCCATTGGGACTCCCCCTTAAACCCCCAGCGCCTTGTCCGACTTATCATTCTGTATATAAAGAACTCACCTGCTATGACAACGTGAGGGGCATGCCATTACAAGGTACAATTTCGTGGCTCATTATTTGCACCCAATTCAACTGCTAATTAGCGGCCATTAATGCTCTCTGGCCACCACGGACACCTATAAGGGAAATAAAAAAACAAAAAGACGTTGAAGATCCATAAAATCGATTTTGAGGACGTATTTCTCTTCAATCAGCTCCTATCTGCCACTGCCACCGATCTTTCTTTTTCAATTTTTTTTTTTTTAAACGTAAACCAGAACCATGTGATATTCCGCAAATGCTTCCAGCTCTAAATTACAGGAAATGAAAGCACCATGGAAAAGCGAACTTGAAAATAAATTCCCAGATCAGATATCGTCGAAGCCATATTTCACTCTGATTACAATTTGGATGCTGATGAGCATACCTGCGTGTAATTAAGGTGGCTGATAATAGCTGATATAAAGCAGGGCTCCGTTATTAAACTGTAAATGTTTCCCATCTGTAACAACACAACAGCTGAGACCTGCGCTGCCCTCAGCGTGGCTCCCTCGAAAGATGTGAGATTTTCACTTTTGCCTGGCTGCCTTTCTTTTTTTTTTTTAATCAGGGTGAATTGCAGGTCAGTGGATTGTCTAATATTTTCCTTCAGATGCTATCTTGTCGTGAAGTCATTGTGTGCTGATTAAGTTAAAGCCCCTCGGAGCTCTCAGCTGTGAGGTGTGAGATAATAAAACAAGTGACACAAAGACGCACACACGGGATGGGATTCCACGTCAGGACTGACAATTGACTTGACTTCTAATGACAGTGCAGAGCATCCTGCAAACTCCGGAGATGTCAAATAATCTTCTGTCTATATAGCGCCTTGCCTTGTTTAACACAATATTTCAAAAACTGAGGGTAATTAGATCCAGGCCTTTAATGGGCACGGCCATCAGCAGTGTGTCTGTCTGCAGAGAGAGTGTCGACCTCGTCAAGGGGTTTACATGACACATTCATGTCTCTGGTGACTCATCCTATGAAGTCAGTTGACGAACTGGGAGAGCCTGGGGGGGATCATGAGGTCACTGGAAAGGGGTGTGTGCCACTCCTGATATCTATGCAAAAGGATGAAGGTCCAAGTCTTAAGTGTCCTGGTGCCTCCTGTATGTGACACATGGACACTATCCAGTGACCAGAGATGAAGACCAGACTCCTTCAGCGCTGTGTCTCTTTGGAGAATTCTTGTGTACCGCTGGTTTGACTTTGTGTTGCTCATGGGGTCCCGATTGAGGCACATTACCTGCATTGTGAGGGAGTGTTAGTTATGGCACTACAGCCATGTGGCGCGATTCCCAAAGGGTGATCCGGCTCACAGGACCCTCATTATTGGCTGGACCAGGCTAAGGGGATGCCCACGTATGACCTGGCTGTGGCAGATAGATGGTCATTTCCAGAGGGTGGGACTGGACCGCATGTCTGTCTGGGGGGCATTTTCATCGTGTGGTGTGTGTGCGTCAACATGCTGTACCAGTGCTTGCTCCCCAACCTTACCTGACCTGACCCGACCTGAGGGTAATATGAAAATTTAAAGTATGACAGATGAAAAGCTCTCATGATCAGGATGTTTGTTAATATTTCATTAGTGGGATACTTTAATTCTTTGTAGTCTATATTAAGACTAGAGGGTTTGCCACCCTTCTCGCTTCGCTCGCCAGCCACTTCACATTGCCATTGCTGCTGCTACGTGATCTGCTTCTCACGCAGCGCTTCGAACATTTTAGAGCCTTTACAGCAGCTGTCCTTTTGTCTCACTGCCTTGCTTTTGTCTCTATGATGTTCTACTTTGTCATCTACTCTTTGTCTTTTATTTCCGGCCCCAGGTGTGGTTAAATCTCTTGGCACAAATTCTCATCTCACGGGATGCGAGATCTTGATAGTTTTTAGTTTATAATTTAAAAACTGAATAAGAGTCTGAAAATCTAACAACATCACATTTAAGTTCGATAAATTCTTAAAAGAATGATACCAAACATATACAGTGGTGTGAAAAACTATTTGCCCCCTTCCTGATTTCTTATTCTTTTGCATGTTTGTCACACAAAATGTTTCTGATCATCAAACACATTTAACCATTAGTCAAATATAACACAAGTAAACACAAAATGCAGTTTTTAAATGATGTTTTTTATTATTTAGGGAGAAAAAAAATCCAAACCTACATGGCCCTGTGTGAAAAAGTAATTGCCCCCTGAACCTAATAACTGGTTGGGCCACCCTTAGCAGCAATAACTGCAATCAAGCGTTTGCGATAACTTGCAATGAGTCTTTTACAGCGCTCTGGAGGAATTTTGGCCCACTCATCTTTGCAGAATTGTTGTAATTCAGCTTTATTTGAGGGTTTTCTAGCATGAACCGCCTTTTTAAGGTCATGCCATAGCATCTCAATTGGATTCAGGTCAGGACTTTGACTAGGCCACTCCAAAGTCTTCATTTTGTTTTTCTTCAGCCATTCAGAGGTGGATTTGCTGGTGTGTTTTGGGTCATTGTCCTGTTGCAGCACCCAAGATCGCTTCAGCTTGAGTTGACGAACAGATGGCCGGACATTCTCCTTCAGGATTTTTGGTAGACAGTAGAATTCATGGTTCCATCTATCACAGCAAGCCTTCCAGGTCCTGAAGCAGCAAAACAACCCCAGACCATCACACTACCACCACCATATTTTACTGTTGGTATGATGTTCTTTTTCTGAAATGCTGTGTTCCTTTTATGCCAGATGTAACGGGACATTTGCCTTCCAAAAAGTTCAACTTTTGTCTCATCAGTCCACAAGGTATTTTCCCAAAAGCCTTGGCAATCATTGAGATGTTTCTTAGCAAAATTGAGACGAGCCCTAATGTTCTTTTTGCTTAACATTGGTTTGCGTCTTGGAAATCTGCCATGCAGGCCGTCTTTGCCCAGTCTCTTTCTTATGGTGGAGTCGTGAACACTGACCTTAATTGTGGCAGGTGAGGCCTGCAGTTCTTTAGACGTTGTCCTGGGGTCTTTTGTGACCTCTCGGATGAGTCGTCTCTGTGCTCTTGGGGTAATTTTGGTCAGCCGGCCACTCCTGGGAAGGTTCACCACTGTTCCATGTTTTTGCCATTTGTGGATAATGGCTCTCACTGTGGTTCGCTGGAGTCCCAAAGCTTTAGAAATGGCTTTATAACCTTTACCAGACTGATAGATCTCAATTACTTCTGTTCTCATTTGTTCCTGAATTTCTTTGGATCTTGGCATGATGTCTAGCTTTTGAGGTGCTTTTGGTCTACTTCTCTGTGTCAGGCAGCTCCTATTGAAGTGATTTCTTGATTGAAACAGGTGTGGCAGTAATCAGGCCTGGGGGTGGCTACGGAAATTGAACTCAGGTGTGATACACCACAGTTAGGTTGTTTTTTAACAAGGGGGCAATTACTTTTTCACACAGGGCCATGTAGGTTTGGATTTTTTTTACTTCCTAAATAATAAAAACCATCATTTAAAAACTGCATTTTGTGTTTACTTGTGTTATATTTGACTAATGGTTAAATGTGTTTGATGATCAGAAACATTTTGTGTGACAAACATGCAAAAGAATAAGAAATCGGGAAGGGAGTAAATAGTTTTTCACACCACTGTATATGTAGGTTTTAAAATAAGCCCAATTTAAAGCGTGACAAAAAACATGACATAAAATAGTTGCACTTTTAGGCTTAGGATTTTATATATAGAGTAGATTACAATGTATTGTGTATGCAATGCACAGATATTTAATTTATTATGAAACCTAGAACCCATTTAAAAACTTGTGTACACACATAAAGAGGCCCGAAATGTGTGAACGCAAATTTCCACACAAATGCTGGGATTTATAAAGTGACGTGTGTATATGTTGCAGTAGCACTGATCCCTGTATACACATTTCAGAGAAAGTGGGAAATGACGGCACCCATAATTAGATAGGGAAAAGCAGCCAAACCAGCAAAATGACGACTCACACGCATAATAATTCACATCACTGAGCCGTTATTATAATGTTTGCTGACGTGACAAATGTATTAAACCTGTAAAGTGGTTAATATGATGCACGGATTGTTTTTTAGCTGTCTTTTTAGACCTTTTAGAACTTTTTTGTTTTTTTCATCAGTTTATTTCGGCTACCCATTATCACTTCTAAGGGAAACTGGCTGACAGGGCAGGAATATCTCGGCCAAGCTTCACTCCGTCATGCCAGCTGTGCTGGAGGCTATGAACTGATCGACGAGGCACTACGTCCATTTTTCATTGATTGTGGGTGCGCATACAAAAAACATAACAGGATTTTGCCAACATAAAAAGGCCATTTGCAGCCATGCCCGTTTCTTCTAACGCAATCAGAGCAATTCACTGCACTCGTATTGCAATAAGAGCACCTAGCGAGAATGACGCTACTTCTGTTAACCATGAGAACAAGTAAACTCGCCACACCACAAACGCATTCAAAATGAACAGTCAGGAAGTTAGGGAGACTCTTGCCTTTATAGGGTTATGGGCAGTCCCAGGCAGTGATAGACAGGTGGCCCCGCCCCTCGGGGAAACACTCAAAAGACACACAACAAAGGCAGCTTATACACAAAGAAAGCAAACAATGCAACAAACTAGTAAAATATTAAAGTATTCATCAAATTTCTAACATAATTCATAATATTAACAGAAACATAACAATCGAACATAAACGAAGAAGACATTAAATACAGATTTGAACCCCAGCCAGGGGAGGAACCCTGGCTGAAATAGAACAGCTAGGATTCCAATTGAACAAGAAGTTAGATGGGACAAAACCCTACAGCCACGTGGGGTCCCCAGGTTGGAGTTTGAGAACCAAACTGGTAATCGTAACTCCACCAGCAGCACAAGTTCTCTAATACAGTATGTCTCTAATACAGTATGGGTGTGGTACACAAACACACACACACTTTCAGCTTTCTACAGTGCTGATTTCATAACCAGGTGATGATCAGTGCGTATGTACCCAAGTATGGCTGTGACCGAGTGGACAGCCCTCGAAGATGTAGTGAGGAGTGCTGGGGACCAAGTGGGTTACCCTATTCAACGAATAATCGACGGAAAGCATAAAGGATGCACTGCAGCCAATTAAAAAGAACCTCCATCTGGAGTGCATCGCCAAGAGGCTCTTTACGGCAGCTCTGTCATTTTCGGAATCTGAGTCATGAATGAGACTCCACATTCTGGGGCTGTCTGTTTTAACTAGAAGGGGTGGAGCCAGCTCTGGGCACTGTGGGCGGGGTTATGTGCTCTCACTGGGCTTCTTCTCTGAGCTACAGGAGAGAGAGAGAGAGAGAGAGTGGGGCCAGTTAGTGACAGCGGCGCATTTTGTCCTGGAGTGGTAGCGCTTACCTTAGCTAAGCCAGGAAGATGGTCCTGAGGCGCACACGCGTGATGGGGGATCGCACTGTGTTTTGAGTCAACACGCTGAAAGACTTTCTCAGGAGAGATACACAGACACAGGCCTTTAACTTTGATGCTGTAAGACAATGCTTTGATTATCATGGCCCCCACAAGTGGGGGCTGACAGGGCTCTAGCCAGGGGGCCCGGGATCACAGTGGTGAGTAGATATTATGCACAAACAAAACATATGAACAGAAAGAAAGAATTGATCCTACAGCATTGAGTGTCAACTTCAGCATAAAATATTTTGAAAACTAAAAACAATATCAAAAAAAGTTTCAGATAAAAAAATTTCTACATACATTTTTCTACAACTTTCTCGCTTTGACATTTTATAAATCCAAATGAAACATACACCTCTCCACTGGTCGAAAATTTTGATATTAATTGCTGATTTGGTGTCATATAGTTTTATATATTCTTTATTTATAAATATTATAAACAATAATCTTAAACAAATTATACATGGTTTTAAACACAATTAAATAAATACTACACAAAAAAATTAAACATTTACGTCACTTATTTCTAGAGAGATATAGAGTTAAAATTTCAATTTTTTTCAAAATTGCCGCCATTTTCAAAAAGACATAATTTCCGGCTTTATGCAAGGAAATTGAGGAGTGCGACAACCGCCATTGTTTTAGTCGGAAAATTTCCTATAGGAAACCCTACATTAGAAAAGTATATCAAAAATGCCGGAGTGCATGAAAAACTAAGCGGATCTTCAACTAAATTGTATACCTACATTTAAATCCTATTGGGTATCAGGTTTTCCTTAACCCTGGGTGAGGGGCCCTCCAGAGATCCTGGCCTAGGGGCCCACGTTAGAATGTGGGGGCCATGTTGATTATGGAGTAGTGCAGGATCGATGTCAAAATTTTGACCTTGGCACCAACACAAAAGCAAATTACCAATAACTTGGAATTTTTCAAGAAACAAAATGCAACATTAACTCTCGATTAATAATCAATACAGTGACCACGGGTGCAAATGAGCGAATGCTATAGAGCAGCAGCAGCTACTTCAGTGTTGTCCACTTGCGTACTTATTAGGAAACAATGGCTTAAATAAGCTTAACATTAACAAACAGCAAAATATTATTGAAGTCATCCTTATCTGACACATGCGTAACCGAGTGCCCGTGTGTTCATTTACATGCTCCTGGTTCATAAAATAAAGAAGTGGAGCAGGTTGGTGTGGAGAATATTCCGACTTCATTTAAAATGAGTCCACAGGCAAATCTCCCTTAAGGGCAGTTATTAAAAAAAAACCAACAAAACTAGAAGAGCGTCTCTCCTCTCAACTATGGAAACTCCAGGGGGACAAAACACTTTGATCATGTTGTTAAGTATACTGTAAATTCTAGTTATACTATACAATATATTTTAGAGTATATAGACATTCCAGGGTGGCATGGTGGCGCAGTGGGTAGCGCTGCTGCCTCGCAGTTAGGAGACCCGGGTTTGCTTCCCAGGTCCTCCCTGCAGGGAGTTTGCATGTTGCCTGTGTGGGTTTCCTCCGGGTGCTCCGGTTTCCGCCCAAAGACATGCAGGTTAGGTGCATTGGCGATCCTAAATTGTCCCTAGTGTGTTCCCTGCCTGGGGTTTGTTTCCTGCCTTCTGCCCTGTGCTGGCTGGGATTGTGTCCAGCAGACCCCCATGATGCTGTAGTTAGGATATGGTGGGATGGATAATAGATGGATAGACATTTCAATATATTTTAATATATCTTTTATGTATTTTAACTTTCCATTAATAGTAATTTTTCTATTATAGATCAGGGTCCCCAACTGTGATGTTTTTGTTAATAATGGGTGGTCTCTAATAAGCGCCGGGAGCCAAGACTAGTTTTGCAAATAAACACCGGGGGCCTCTATTGGAACATATACGGTAAGACAACGGATTTCTACCACACGACTGGGTCAGGATTTGAACCCAAGTCCTTAGAGCTGTGAGGCTCAATCACACCCCGAGCTAAACCTTTTTCTAAAAGTCTATATATTGGGGTCTGAAGGGGCACTGCTTCACAGTCTCCTACAACCTAAAGCAGTGGTCTCCATCTCCAGTCCTGGAGGGCCGCAGTGGCTGCAGGTTTCCATTCTAACCCTTTTCTTAATTAGTGACCTGTTTTGGCTGCTAATTAAGTTCTTTTGAATTAATTTTCACTGACTTGTTCTTGAAGACTCAGACCCCTTAATTGTTTTTTTTCTTAATTAGCAGCCAAACAATATAAAATGAGCCAAAACAGGACCAGTGAACTGTGACCATCACACAATATCTGAAAATAAAGAAAGATGAAGATCTCAGGAATGTTGATCTGCTCAGGTCCACAAAACATTTGACCAGAGCTCTTAGAAAAGAGAAGATCAACAATTTCAGAAATGTCTACCATTGCACAATGAGAGCAGCAATAAGCTACGGAATTAAAGAACGAGTTTAATGAACAAGAAGACTCGGCGCCTAATGAAGCAACTTGCTGGAGTTTGAGGCCCTGACTCAGTTGGTCTTCTGTTGGCTCCCTCACTTCACATTTCTGTTTAAGGAAACGATGAAGAACTTCTGGGGTACAAATCTTAAGAAACAAGTCAATGAAAATGAATTCAAAAGAAGTTAATTAGCAGCAAAAACAGGTCACTAATTAAGAAAACGGTTAGAATGAAAACCTGCAGGAGTGGAGTTGGGGACCCCTGTTATTGATGTAGTCACAGCTAAAACTGTTAGCCTGGCAGTAGATTATTCATCTCTAGAAACTATCATTTAACAAATTGCTAACTTTTTTATCATTTTTTTTTTTGAAATGTCATAAAATATCAAGCTTACATTACACATGTTTCGGAGTGTTAAACCTCACATCCTACATGTGCTGACAGCGATACGCTGGATTCACCGGGACGCCTGTGTTTTCATTTCTTTTTTTCCAGGTTAAAACATTTTGAGAAACTTCAAATGAATGCACGTCTTATACAAACTGCATTTACAGATATGTTTGTTACAGTACATTAAGGGGAATACATATGTGATTATATTTCAAATATAATTTTAAATATATAAAAGGCGATTTTGTTTACTTTAATTATAAATGCACTAAAAAGCAAAAAATAAAATTTCCCTTGACCATGGTTTTTGTGGTTATATGTGACTAAATAAAATCGTGGGGCGCACATAAATTTATTCCATCCATTATCGAATCCGCTACTGTATATCCTAACTATAGGGTCAAAGGGGTCTGATGGAGCCAATCCCAGCCAACACAGGGTGCAAGGCAGGAAACAAATACCGGGCAGGGCGCCAGCCCACTGCAGGGCACACACACAGCACACCCATTAGGGACAATTTAGGACCGGCAATGCACCTCACCTGCATGTCCTTGGACTGTGGAAGGAAACCAGAGCACCAGGGGGAAGCCCACGCAGACAAGGGGAGAACATGCAAACTCCACGCAGGGAGGACCCAGGAAGCAAACCCAGGTCTCCTAACTGTGAGGCAGCAGTGCTACCCACTGCGCCACTGTGCCGCCCCTGTTTCTGTGGTTATATGTGACTAAATAAAATTGTGGGGTGCACATAAATTAATTCCATCCATTATCCAACCCGCTATATCCTAACTATAGGGTCACAGGGGTCTGATGGAGCCAATCCCAGCCAACACAGGGCGCAAGGCAGGAAACAAACCCTGGGCAGGGCGCCAGCCCACTGCGGGGCACACACACAGCACACCCATTAGGGACAATTTAGAATCGCCAATGCGCCTGACCTGCATGTCTTTGGACTGTGGGAGGAAACCCACGCAGACACGGGGAGAACATGCAAACTCCACATAGGGAGGACCCGGGAAGCAAACCCATAAATTAATTGATTCAAACAATTTTTGAAGCATGTTTAGCATTTTGGGGGACTACAATGTTGTTTGTTTTTTATATTTTATGATGAAAGTAGCTATTCTATTAATTGTGTAGTTCGGATACAGTGGGTTGGATAATGGATGGATGGAATTAATATACTGTATGTGCGCCCCACAGATTTATTTAGTCAGATATAACCACGAAAATTGTGCTTAAACAAAAAAATATTTTTCGCTTTTTCGTTTCAAACTCTAGTCCTGGCACTAAGCAAACTCCTGTCAATCATGAAGAATCCACTGCATCCACTGGACAGTGTCATCTCCAGGCAGAGGAGTAGCTTCAGTGACAGACTTTTGTCACTGTCCTGTTCCACTGACAGACTAAAGAGATCGTTCCTCCCCCACACTATGCGACTCTTCAATTCCACCCGGGGGAGTAAATGCGAACATTAATTTTATTTTAATTTTTTTTTTTTTTTTTTTTTTTTTTTTTTTTTACTATTTAATTTAATACTGTTTCTTTGTATCAGTATACAGCTGCTGGATTATGTGAATTTCCCCTTGGGATTAATAAAGTATCTATCTATCTATGATATAGTGCCTTTCCTATCTATCTATCTATCTATGATATAGTGCCTTTCCTATCTATCTATCTATCTATGATATAGTGCCTTTCCTATCTATCTATCTATCTATGATATAGTGCCTTTCCTATCTATCTATCTATCTATGATATAGTGCCTTTCCTATCTATCTATCTATCTATGATATAGTGCCTTTCCTATCTATCTATCTATGATATAGTGCCTTTCCTATCTATCTATCTATCTATTATATAGTGCCTTTCCTATCTATCTATCTATCTATCTATCTATCTATCTATCTATCTATCATATAGTGCCTTTCCTATCTATCTATCTATCTGAAGGGCCGTCCACAGTGGCTGCAACTTTTCATTCTAACCCTTTTCTTAATTAGTGACCTGTTGTGCTGCTAATTAACTCCTTGCCTTAATTTTAATTGATGCACAACCTAAGACTCGGGCTCATGCATTAATTCTTTTTTTCCTTAATTAGCAAACAAACAGAATTAAGACACAAAATGAACCAACACATAAACAACAACCTCCGTCCATCACACAATAACTGAAAATAAAGAAAGGTGAAGGCCTCAGGTCCACAAAACATTTTGACAGCCAGCGCTCTTAAAAAACAAAATCAACAGTTTTTGAAATGCCTGCCATGGCAGAATGAGAGCCATGGAATTAAATAACGGCTTTAATTAGCAACGAGAATTGGCTTCAGATTAAGAAACTCAATTAAGTGAAGTTAGTTGGAGTTTGAGGCCCCGACTTAGTTGGTCCTCTGTTGGCTCACTTCACATCAAATTTATGTTTAGGTGCAGTCAAAGGAAAAAAGAATCAATTCAGCTGGTCAGAGAGTCTCAAGAAAAGTCAATTAAAATAAAGGGAAATAGTTAATTAGCAGTGAAAACTGATCACTAATTAGGAAAAGAGTTTGAATGAAAACCTGCAGCCACAGTAGCTCTCCAGGACCGGAGTTGGAGACCCCTGCCCTGGACAATGTGGCGAGAATGGAGAGGAGGTGAAGTCATCTTGTTCTGCCACCGAAGGATGTGGAGATGCTCAGGGCCGGATTAAGGTGGGTGCTATTGATGCTGCATTCCTGAAATAGGCCCAGATGAAAACAGACGAGAATTTTCCAGAAGCTGAACAGTTTTCCTTTGCTATATTAACCTAAAAATAATTCTTAGAATGAAATTTGGAGTCCGACTTTCAGATGCCTAGACACAGCGTTACTTATTATACAGTTACTATTGTTCTTTGTGCTGTGACGTAACTATAACGTCGTTGTGTTTATTCTTAACTGAAGATTTTAAGTTAATGCTATCAATTTTATGTTAAACAGTTTACTTAGTAATTTAGCTGCGTTTTTTTGCAATATCTTGGGGATTCTTGCCACTTTATTATTGTTCAGTAAGTGCCACGTAGTAAATTTTTCACTTTGAAAGTTGAAATTAGGGTTAGGTTTAGAGTTGGGGTAGGGGATAATAACCCAAAGGTTATTATCCTCAAATTGCATGGGTACACTTTTTCATTTATAAAATTTTTATTTTGTAGTTCTCATCCATCCTATCAATTGTCATAATAATTTACTTAAAGTTTCACTAATTGTCTTAAATTATCCATAAATTAATTTGTAATGAAGTCCAATAATTTACTTTTAAATATATTTAAAATTCTTTGTTATAAAATAGAGGGTTTTAAATTATAAGTACCCCCCATTTATCAAATTATACAATATACCTAAAACCCGTAATATATCAGGACTTTAAAATAGATTTTTAAAGATAGAGTTAGGGTACAGTAAAAATCGATGGCTATTTAAATGGTTATCTGTAAAGGTAAAAAAACTAAAAGCCGACCTGCAGGCCCAGTGTGGATGTTTAGAATTTTTAAAATCCTCAACAGGATTCTGGTCTATTATAAAATTTAAAATTTTTACCCTCAAGAGCCTGAACTGAGTCACTTTGACCCAATGTCTCTGCAAATTCATTTTTTCTTGCTCTGTTTCGTAAGAGAATTGTGAAATTTTGTGTATTTCATTGTTAGGTTTTCTGCATTAAGTCGCACTTTTCAGACAATTGCTATCGAATGTTGATGTTACATACTTTGATGTTAATCTCGAGTTGTTACGATACTACGTCGTCGTTATTATTATTCCTGTTCAATAAAGGCTGGCTGGTTGCGTCACAAGTAATTAAGGCTCCTCGGTCGGTCTGAGTGCGCGTGTACGGTGAGTATCCAATGCACCAATGCCGAGTAGAAATAGGCCTTTTTTGCGCTGCAGCATCAGGCCCAGTTTCGTCTTAATCCAGCCCTGGAGATGCTGCTGCTGCTGCACCTTCTGGGCTAAGGAGGTGGTGTTAATTGACCAAGGAATTGGGTGGTCTTGACCAGTTCCATCACAGGGTCCCCCACGTCCCACACACCAGACTCTCCACCCTGGGAAGCAGGTCCTTCAGTGTTATGGCTCTTCCTCAGTCTCTCCGAGTTTGCTCCTCTTTCTCCACCTTTAAATCTCAACTCAAAACTTTCCACTTCGATTAACTTTTGTCGCCTGTGTATTTACTATTTTTTTTATGTATGTATGTAAAGCAACCTTGGGTTTTGTGAAAGGCGCTCTATAAATGCAACTTATTGTTTATTATGTGCAGTCATGTGTGGACAGCATGGCCGTCCTGAAGTCCACAATCATCTCTTTCACCTTCTCCATATTAAGAGGCAGATGGCTGAACTTGTACACGTCCACCAATCGTGTCGCCATTTTGTAGGCTGACTCACCAGCGCTGGGTCATCCGCAGACGTCACGATTGCATTCGAGCAGCGCGTAGCCATACACAGTCGTGAGCAGAAGTCGGCTGAATATGCAGCCATGGTGGTCTCTAGACTGGACTCCTAGGCTGGCAACACTGAAAAAATAGAGTTTGCTATCCTCTCTAGGATTCATCAATTATGCCCTTAATGAATGCTCACAGTACTTGGCTTTCACAGACATGATGGTTAGGCAAGGGGTACCATTGAGTGAAGAGATTAGGAGAAGCACGATTAGGGTGGACAAGGTGCGGGGCGGCATTTTATCTACCCACATAAACTCCACTAAACAAACAATGGCATTCAGTACAACACCAAAGGGACCCCAAACACAACCAATCTTTGCTACTGTATATCATCTGTGTAAGACTGCAGTGGAAACATCAATGTGGACCTCTCTGCTCCAACCTTTGGCATAATTACTGAACTGAGCCGTGGTAACCTTCAAGGGTTGGGCAGGAACTCGCCTCCAGGCCACATAAAGTTTAAGAAAACAAGAACGACTTATGCCTTGCCCACCCAGTTATTTCCAAAACTCCAGCCCCCTGGAATTCTTGCTTCTCCACTGCCACAAAAATAAGAATAGGAAATGGCATTTATGGTTTAAAAATTTCTGGTGAGACCACCTAAACCTGGGAGAGACACGGGACCTGGGAGAAGACGACCATAAAAGGGGTCCCTGCAGATTGTAGGTCTTTTGAATAAAGCACATTGTATGATGATGATGATCCATTCAGTTTCTCATCTCAGTTATAACTCTGGCACACAGTCACCCAGGACCACCAGGGTCAAGGTAGGGGGCCATCTCTGGTTTGGAAGAAATTACTCGTTAACATGTAAAATAATCAATGCGACGCTCACCCGCCCATTTTAGAATTTTGATTAATCCACAATCTGAGATATTGGGGTGGGGGAGCGGAAGTTGATTGCATCAGCAAGACACACATAATGTCTATTTTAAATAAAATAATGACTACATCTTCCTAAACCTCTCCTTTAAATTTGCTGCAAATGAATTTGATTTTGGTGTTTTCTTCATTTTGCTTTTTTTTTCTTCCCCCTTTCCTTCAAGTTTTCCATTACATTCCATGAGTCATTTTCAAGCCTGTTAAGGGGGCAGCGGCTGCTCAGCTCAACAGGCTGCAACTTCTGTCAGCAAAGCGAAAGGAAAGCGACGCTCACCCACCGATCTGATGTGCAGGCTTTAGGCGCCACCCTGTGGCCGCTTTGGGACATGCAGGGTGTGTTTTTTTTATTTAAATTGATTTTTTGTCCGTTTTCTTGGTCTGAGGAGGTAAGCGGCACGTTATTTATGTCAAAGGCTTTTTAATTCTATGGTCTGAACTGCGGAGAGGGGTGGAGGAGTGGTCTTTGAAAAATGGAGGACACATTTCCTGCCACTAAATGGCCAGTGGGCGCTATAAACTTTGTATTATGGTTTACATAATTGTGACTGCACACACATACATATATATTTACATATACAGTGGGTATACAAAAGAATCCCCCCTTCGAAATATTCCCTTTTTTTTTTTGCTTTACTGCCTTAAATGAAAACACACACAAAATATTTCTTTCCAGCTTTCCTTACTCAATGCAACCTCTAACATCCGAGTGTAAGATAAATAATAATATACTGCTCACAAAAATTAAAGGAACACTTTAAAGAAACACATTAGATACATCAGATCTCAATATGAAGTTGGATATCTATACAAATAACGACAGGGCAATGTCTTAGGAACAAAAGGATGCCAAGTCTTTTAATGGAAATAAAAGTTTTCTGCCTACAGAGGGCTCAATTGTGTAGACACCCTAAAATCAGAGTGAAATGAAGATGTGGCAGGCTAGTCCATTTTTTCAAAAACTTCAATTTCTGCTGCTCAAAATGCTTTTCAGTATCTTGTGTGGCCCCCACGAGCTTGTATGCATGCTTGACAACGTCGGGGCATGCTCCTAATGAGACGACGGATGGTGTCTTGTGGCATTTCCTCCCAGATCTGTATGAGGGCATCCCTGAGCTGTTGTACAGTCTGAGGAGCAACCTGGCGGTGCCTAATGGACCGAAACATAATGTCCCACAGATGTTCTATTGGGTTTAAGTCAGGGGATCGTGAAGGCCATTCAATTGTTTCAATTCCTTCATCCTCCAGGTACTGCCTGCATACTCTTGCCACATGAGGCCGGGCATTGTCGTGCATTAGGAGGAAACCAGGACCTACTGCACCAGCGTAGGGTCTGACAATGGGTTCAAGGATTTCATCTCGATACCTTATGGCAGTCAGAGCACCATTTCCTATGCAGTAGATGTCTGTGCGTCCCTCCATGGATATGCCTCCCCAGACCATCACTGACCCACCACCAAACCTGTCATGTTGAACGACGCTGCAGGCAGCATATCGTTCTCCTTGTCTTCTCCAGACTCTTTCACGCCTATCACAGCTGCTCAGGGTGAACCTGCTCTCGTCTGTAAAAGTACAGGGCGCCAGTGGCGGACTTGCCAATTCTGGTGTTCTTGAGCAAATGCCAGTCGAGCTCCACAGTGCTGGGCAGTGAGCACAGGGCCCACTACAGGACGCCGGGCCCTCAGGCCATCTTCATGAAGTCTGTTCCTGATTGTTTGGGTAGAGACATTCACACCAGTGGCCCTCTGGAGGTCATTCTGTAGGGCACGAGCAGTGCTCAGCCTGTTCCGCCTTGCACAAAGGAGCAGGTATCGGTCCTGCTGATGGGTTGAGGACCTTCTACGGCCCTGTCCAGCTCTCCGAGAATAACAGCCAGTCTCCTGAAATCTCCTCCATGTTCTGGAGATTGTGCTGGGAGACACATTAAACCTTCTTGCTGCAGCACGTGTGGATGTGCCATCCTGGAGAAGTTGGACAACCTGTGCAACTTCTGTAGGGTTAAGGAATCGCCTCATACTGCCAGTAGAGATGATTACTCAAGCCAAAACTAGCACGAGTGGAAAACCAGCCAAAAAAGATCAAGAGGGAGAAACTTGAAATGACCTCCACATGTAAAACCAGTCCTGTTTTGAGGGTTTTCTAATTGTTGCCACTTTAGTGCACCTGTCGTTAAGTCCATGAACACCAATACAGCTGAAAGTGATTAACAATGACCTCAGCTGCTTAACCAACCAGAAAATTATTAGACAGGTTTAATTGATTTCATGCCAGGCCCAATAAAAAAAGTGTTCCTTTAATTTTTGTGAGCAGTTGTATATAAAAATAAATAATAAAATTATAAAGAATCAAAAACAGGGCATGCTGAGATTAATAAAGGATCACCCCCCCCATGTCATTTTGATGAACCCCCTTTAGTCTGTTGTGATTCTTCTCTATCAGCTTTGCACATCTAGATTGAGCCCACTCAATATACAGAACTGTTCAAGTTGGTCAAATTGGATGGTGAGCATTGGTGGTCTGCCATCTTCAAATCTTTCCACAGATTTTCAGTGAGATTTAGGTCTGGGCTCTGACTGGCCACACGAGGACATTCACTTTCTTCTCCTTCAGCCACTGTGTGGTTAATTTTGCTATGTGCTTCGGGTTGTCGTCATGTTGAAAGGTGAACATTCTGCCCATCTTCAACTTTCTGGCAGAGGGTAGCAGGTTTTCTTCAAGTATTTTGCCCCATCCATTTTTCCTTCTACCTCAACGAGAGCCACAGGCCCCCCACAACAGGATGCTGCCCCCCCATGCTTTACTGTCAGTATGCTGTGTTGTGGATAGTGAGCTGCATTGGTGTACCGTTTGGTATTGAGGCCCATTAGTTCGATTTTGGTGTCATCTGACCATAAGACTGTTTTCCACTTGGCATCAGAATCTTCAAGGTGCATTCTGGCAAAGTTCAAACCAGCCTTAATGTGACCTTTCTTGACAAGTGGCGACCCTACCGAACAGGCCACAATTGTGGAGCACTTGTGAAATTGTCACATGCACACCATGACCACTCCCTGCCATAAATCCTGTAACTCCTTCAAAGTGGCCATTGGCCTCTTGGTAGCCTCTCTTACCAGTTTCCTCCTTGCTCTTCCACCCAGTTTGGAGGATCCAGGGAAGGTCCTAGTAGTACCAAACACTCGCCACTTCTTTATGATGGACTTTACTGAGCTCCTTGAGATTGATAAAGCCTTTGAGATTTTTTGGTATCCATCTCCTGCGTTATGTCTGTCCACAACTCTGTCCCTGAGATTGTTTGAAGGTGGCTTGCCACCCATAGTCACTTGTTTGCTGCCAGTTGCCCTACCAAGCAAGGGAATGAATGCTCCAGGAACAGCTTCACTAATCACACTCGTTACAGTTGATCACAGCCAGTAACCAGGGTCTGTAATGAAAATGGGGGGCACTTACATCTGATTGAGTTTAGGAGGGGGGTGATCTTTTATTCATCTCAGGATTTCTTGTTTTTGATTTTTTAAAATATCTTTCACATGGATGTTATAGACTACATTGAGTAAGTAAAGTTGGAAAAAAAATATTGGTTTGTGTGTGAGGTGAGGTGGATGGTTCAGCTGCTGGGACCCACATTCTCGAATGGGAGGCTGTGGTTGACGTGACATGTGAACCAGTGCATTGTCATGAAGAACCTGCTGTGAGTTTTCCTCATCTTACTCCTTGATTGACTCCCACAAATCCATCTTTATGTTGGCATAACTCTCTCTAGTTGTGGTTGTCTTCTGTGGTATGAACTCCTGAAGCAAAAGTCGTTCAATATCCCAGAGGACAGTTGCTATGACTTTGCCTGCAGATTTTTCTGTCTTGAACTTTCTTGGGGTGGGGGATGACTTGTGCTTTCACTGCATTGACTCCATTTTGGACTCAGGATCTCTGCAATTGACCCAAGTCTCATCTCCACTCAACAAATGATGAAAACAAATTCACTTTGTCTTCATGGAGCATCTCCCAGTTCTCTTGACAGCACTGGAGCCTTGTGGCCTTCTGACATGTTCAATTCATCATAACAACTATTCATGGTGGCTCTAAAATCGGTACTGACCCCTACTCTCTTTTCTGTTTCCGGTTTCTTTGTGGTGGTGGCCTGCCCCAGAGGGGACTGGGTGGTCTCATGGTCTGGAATCCCTACAGATTTTATTTTTTCTCCAGCCGTCTGGAGTTTTTTTGTTTTTTCTGTCCCCCCTGGCCATTGAACCTTACTCTTATTCGATGTTAATTAATGTTGATTTATTTTGTCTTATAATCGTGTCTTTTATTTTTCTATTCTTTAATATGTAAAGCACTTTGAGCTACTGTTTGTATGAAAATGTGCTATATAAATAAATGTTGTTGTTGTTGTTGTGACATGGTGCCAGCATTCTTGGAAGCCATCTCGGACTGACCTTTGACACACCCAACTTTACATGAATTATTTTCTAAACTGTACCTGCCGAGCTGTCCATTTCTTCAGCTATTTGGGAAACCTTAATTTGTCTGTCTGACAAAATAAGATCCTCTACTTTCTTGCACATTTCTGCGGAACTTGCTTCCACTGGCCATCCAGTTTGAGGGTCATCTTCAATGGACTCTCTCTCTATCTTGTAAACTGCTTGCTCCAAAAGTTTGCATTGTAGGATGAAAGGGCAGACCATAAACTGCAGTCAGGAGTTCATGGATCTTCTTTGGCTTTTTCCCTTCTTTTGTGAGAAATTTTATCACGGAACATTGCTCCAAATCTAACATTTTCTTACTTGATTCGCACGAGGACTCTCCTGATCTCCTGGAATGTTAGACTCGCACTGAGCCACAACTGTGCAGGAGTAACCTTGAGACAACTCACTACAGCCCAGACTTGCATGCTTGCTCCTTTCTTTCATACTCCGGTAGATAAATTATTGGACACCCCTTGTATGATCTGCTTCTCACAACTGAGAGGACATGGTGGACGTTTGCCGAGTAGCCGACCAACCACAAGTGTTACCTGGTAGGTAACCACGCAAATAAATCGGATAGCAATTCAGAACAAAGAAAATGAATATATATATGAGACGGTGGAGATGGAGGCATTAAAAAGATGGAAAGACGCTGGGAAAATTGCATCAAAAACAAAGACGACTATGTAGAAAAGTAATGGAATTTGTTTTTGAAATTCTTAATAGTGTGTGGAAACTTATTGAACGTCCCTTGTGTATATACATATATACTCACACATGAGGGAGAGTCAAAAAAAATTATCTGCTCTCCGGTTACATTAAAACTTCCATTGGCAGCACTGTCTTTCCATACGAGGTCCCCATCTCCCCAGCCACTGCCGTGCAGGTGTGAAGGTGTTACGTCAGATCATTTGTAACTGCGGTGTGAGAAACAATGGCTGCCTTACTTGTGATCTGCACAAAAGAGCAACGTGCAACAATTCATTTTTTTACTTTTTAGTACACTTTTTAACTTAAGTGTGGTTTTTAAAAAGTGTACATATATAAACAGGTGCCGGTCATAAAATTAGAAAATTAGCTCTGTTAGTGGCCTTCAGCTCTTCAACAATTCAGAACTAACAGAGCACTAACAGAGCAAAATGGGCTCTCATAACACCTGAGCAGTGCCACAGACTGATCGACTCCATGCCACGCCACATTGCTGTAGTAATCCAGGCCAGAGGAGCCCCAACTAAATATCGAGTGCTGTACATGCTCATACTTTTCATGTTCATATCTTTCAGTTGGCCAACATTTCAAAAAATCCTTTTTCTGCATTGGTCTTAATTGATATTCTAATTTCACCGAAATACTGAATTTGGTGTCAGTTGTAATCATCAAAATTAAAATAAATAAATATTTGAAATACATGTCTGTGTGTAATGAATGAATCTAATATACAAGTTTCACTTTTTGTGTGTGTATATATATATATATATATATATATATATATATATATATATATATATATATATATATATATATATATATATATATATATATATATATATATATATATATATATATATATATATATATATATATATATATATATATATATATATATATATATATATATATATATATATATATATATATATATATATAAAATATATATATATTGGCATGAGAAGTAAAAAGAAAAGGAAACATTTTAATAATAACATAACATGATTGACAATGTAATTGTTTTGTCATTGTCATGAGTGTATATATATACACACATATATATATATATATATATATATATATATATATATATATATATATACACATCTATACACATATATATATACATACTGTATATACACATATACATATCTACATATATACTGTATATACACATATATATATACAAATCTACATATATATATCATATATATATATTTAGGTGGGACTCGATTAAAAAATTAATCCAATTAATTAGAGGCTGTGTAAGAATTAATCTTGATTAATCGTATGTAATCGACACGTAAATTTGCCCCAAATCGCAAATGTTTTTTTTTAATTTAAAAGTGTTTTAGTGGGCTTACAGAATCAAATAATAGACATGGACATGAATATTGTAAACTGAAGCTGTTTTAATTTCTGAAAAAAAGCCTTTAAACTGCATTTGAATTCAAAACAGAAACAAAAATATCATCCCTGGTTAAAATTGGGCAGACTTAAAAATAAAGTGGTAGTTTAAGTACTTTAAGTACATTTTCAGAATAGTATTGTCTTTAAATAATAATAACCAAAATTTCACCATAAAGTGCAGTTTTTCTTCTTAAAAAATAAGTCAGAAACATAAAAGGTAATTTGACCAGCTTACTCTTTAAACTCTGAGTAACATTAGCCAAAATTATTTTGTACATTAGGCTAAAACAGTGTGATCATTGAACATTTTGTAATTAGATGTATTTAGAATTACTAACGGTCACGGAAGTCCAATGATCCCCAGTAAGAGCCACAAAGTCCGCTTTCTGTAATGCATCTAATTTTGCTTGCTTTTCAGTGTGCACAAAACCATGCTTTTATCAAGGCTTGCGGGAAGTCGAAATGATCAGTCGTAGGAACGCTTTATTCCGACTCTAACATTTTTGTAGCTGTGATGTGTGCATCAGTGTAATGGATGTACCAGGAAATCATGCATTGACAAAAGTTCCCGTTTGCTTGGAATTGAAAGTGTGATTAAATCGTTATTTTTACGTTATGGAGTACATGCATCGAAGCTTCTCAGCTGTGCTTGTGCTAAGAAAGGGAAAATTTTAAAAATAACGTAACATGATTCTGCGTTAACCTAATATTTTTTCATACGTCCCAAACCAAGGAGATGCGAAGGTAAAATGAATCGGGTAGCGCGCGTACATACTCAGTACATCCCCTCTCGGGAATCGAACCTCGAATGTCGGCATTAGAGGCAAGACTCTACAATTAGCCACAGCGTGTGGCTTGTCTATGCTAAAGTATGTATTGTAGATCGGGTATATATATACATTTATATATATATACCCGTGTCGCAGTGGAGAAGTAGAAGTTATGAAAAGAAAAGGGAACATTTTAAAAATAACGTAACATGATTGTCAATATACAGTAATTGTTTTGTGAGTGTTATTGAATGTTGCTGTCATCAAGGATTTGATTATCATTATTTCTTTCAATCAGGCTCGTATTTGTAGGATGTGTTCAAGTTACATTCCGTGTTTGTCAATCGTTGTAAAGATAAGAGGTTTCATTCATCGATTAGTTCCTTACTGCATCAATAAACAGCTCGTCTTCCTTTTATCTGAGATGTGACAAACTGCATGCACGGGTTTTTTTTACACTGTCTTCCTTTAGCGGGACATTCACTTTTTCCACCGTGTGCTTTGTTTCCGCAGTAGCTGCACTTATGAATATGATTCTATGTATCAGGCGCTTCATCTTTTTTTGCTGCCTTCTCAATTGTGTAATTGGTTTTGTTCAGCACTCTTTGGAACTGTTGCTTTTTGTCTGTGCACTGCGTCAGTTCACGTGAGCCGCTTGGTGTTCTTGCATCGAAGGTTCCCAGCTGTACTGGTGCCATCTCGTGTAATGTCAGCTAAGACCCGGCACTTAAAAGTTTCTCTCGCAGTTTCAATGAGTTTGTGCCAAACACCACCCTGACCATCTCATCTTCCTCTGCATAAGCACAGTCCTTCACGTGAATATTTACCGGCAGTGTTTGTATTGGATTGCCGCTGATGGACGGCCTTATATGGGCAGGCACTAAATTACAAACGCTAGTGGCAGCCTGTCTATGAACTTAATTTAATATAAACTTACGGTTCACGCCGTGCTTTGTTTCCGCAGTAGCTGTACTTATGAATATGCTTGTATGCATCATTTGCTTCATAATGTTTTTCTGCCTTCTCAATTGTGAAATGGCGTTTTGTGCTCATCGCTGTTTGGAGTTCTTCCTTGTTCTCTACGCATTTACGTAGGAGGCGTGATGATGTCACACTAAACTCCGCCCCACGCCATCTCCAACTCAACTCCATTACATTATATGTAGAAAAATAGCTTCCAGTTATGACCCTTACGCGTAGAATTTCGAAATGAAACCTGCCCAACTTTTGTAAGTAAGCTGTAAGGAATAAGCCTGCCAAATTTCAGCCTTCTACCTACACGGGAAGTTGGAGAATTAGTGATGAGTCAGTCAGTCAGTCAGTGAGGGCTTTGCCTTTTATTAGTATAGATACAGTATATACACATATACACACACACACATACACACAGAGTGGGTACAGAAAGTATTCAGACCCCCTTCAATTTTTCACTCTTTGTTATATTGCAGCCATTTGCTAAAATCATTTAAATTAATTTTTTCCTCATTAATGTACACACAGCACCCCATATTGACAGACAAAAAAAGAATTTTTGAAATTGTTGCAGATTTATTAAAAAAGAAAAACTGAAATATCACATGGTCCTAAGTATTCAGACCCTTTGCTCAGTATTTAGTAGAAGCACCCTTTTGAGCTAATACAGCCATGAGTCTTCTTGGGAAAGATGCAACAAGTTTTTCACACCTGGATTTGGGGATCCTCTGCCATTCCTCCTTGCAGATCCTCTCCAGTTCTGTCAGGTTGGATGGTAAACGTTGGTGGACAGCCATTTTAGGTCTCTCAGAGATGCTCAATTGGGTTTAAGTCAGGGCTCTGGCTGGGCCATTCAAGAACAGTCACAGAGTTGTTGTGAAGCCACTCCATTATTTTAGCTGTGTGCTTAGGGTCATTGTCTTGTTGGAAGGTAAACCTTTGGCCCAGTCTGAGGTCCTTAGCACTCTGGAGAAGGTTTTTGTCCAGGATATCCCTGTACTTGGCCGCATTCATCTTTCCCTCGATTGCAACCAGTCGTCCTGTCCCTGCAGCTGAAAAACACCCCACAGCATGATGCTGCCACCGCCATGCTTCACTGTGGGGACTGTATTGGACAAGTGATGAGCAGTGCCTGGTTGTCTCCACACATACCGCTTAGAATTAAGGCCAAAAAGTTCTATCTTGGTCTCATCAGACCAGAGAATCTTATTTCTCACCATCTCAGAGTCCTTCAGGTGTCTTTTAGCAAACTCCATGCGGGCTGTCATGTGTCTTGCACTGAGGAGAGGCTTCCGACAGGCCACTCTGCCATAAAGCCCTGACTGGTGGAGGGCTGCAGTGATGGTTGACTTTCTACAACTTTCTCCCATCTCCTGACTGCATCTCTGGAGCTCAGCCAAAGTGATCTTTGGGTTCTTCTTTACCTCTCTCACCAAGGCTCTTCTCCCCCGGTAGCTCAGCTTGGCCAGATGGCCAGCTCTAGGAAGGGTTCTGGTCGTCCCAAACGTCTTCCATCTAAGGATTATGGAGGCCACTGTGCTCTTGGGAACCTTAAGTGCAGCAGAAATTTTTTTGTAACCTTGGCCAGATCTGTGCCTTGCCACAATTGTCTCTCTGAGCTCTTCAGGCAGTTCCTTTGACCTCATGATTCTCATTTGCTCTGACATGCATTGTGAGCTGTAAGGTCTTATATAGACAGGTGTGTGGCTTTCCTAATCAAGTCCAATCAGTAGAATCAAACACAGCTGGACTCAAATGAAGGGGATCTCAAGGATGATCAGAAGAAATGAGTTAAATATATGAGTGTCACAGCAAAGGGTCTGAATACTTAGGACCATGTGATATTTCAGTTTTTTTTTTTTAATAAATCTGCAACAATTTCAAAAATTCTTTTTTTGTCTGTCAATATGGGGTGCTGTGTGTACATTAATGAGGAAAAAAATTAATTTAAATGATTTTAGCAAATGGCTGCAATATAACAGAGTGAACCGACTATATTATTTTCAACTTTTTAGTCTCTGGTTGGTTTTAGTATATTTTTGTAATCAATATTTTAACACTTCCTTTAATATTTCTAATCCATTACTAGCGCCATCTATTGGTGAAATCTTGAACTATTCTTCATATGAAAGTTTCATTTCTTAACATGGTTTAATTGATCAATTAGCGAAACTGATTATTGATTCATGTATTGTCATCGGAAGTGTGCAACATTTCATGTCATTTGGACAATAGGAAGTAGGTCAAATATCGATGACAAGATTTGTACCAGACAACAAACAGGTGAAGTTAAAATAAGCGTGGTAATAATAATAATAATAAAATGGAGGAGTGAGTTTGGTGTGGAGGAACCTGCACAGAGCCCTGACCTCAACCCGACAGAACACCTTTGGGATGAATGAGAGCAGAGACTGCGGCCGAGGCAGGCCTTCACATCCACCATCAGTGCCTGACCTCACAGAGGCTCTCCTGGTCACAAATTGCCATCAACATACTCACTCCTACACCTTGTGGAAAGCCTTCCCAGAAGACTTGAAGCTGTTAGAGCTGCAAAAGGTGGGCCAACTCCATATTTTAAAGCCTAAGTATTAAGAATGGGATGTCATTCAAGTTCATGTGTGTGTGTGAGAAGGCAGGCGTCCCAATACTTTTGGTGATATAGTGTATCATCAGTACCTGGCAACCCTAATCTCAGGACCCTCCAACGTCCTCAAAGCCATGGCCATTAGGTTAACTGGCGCTGTGTCCGAGTGAATGTGTGTGCTGCGATGGACTTGCACCGTGCCTAGGGTCGTTTCCTGCATTGCACCAATCCTGTCAGGACAGACGCCAGCCCCACAAATCCTGAGTTTGACTGCCATGTTAAATCAGTTTAACCAATGGGATGACAGTGGACCCATGGAAAAAGGAGAGAGAGCGGGGCACAGCACTGCACATCGGTGAGGCAGAGGAGGAGAGAGCAAAAGCCTTTCCAATTTGTGGCACTTCTATTAGTGAGGAGGACATTTACCACGTCAGAGTCATCAGGAGGGCTCACAGCATTATAAAGGACTGGGGGTGTAAAATGTACTCCCCAAAAAAAAAAAAAAAAAAACATAAAATCCCACATGATCCATTTCAATTTGCATCTTTATTTTTCTAACTCCTTTATCACAAAAGTTGTTATACAGCATCTCAACCATGATGGCTTCTTCTCTCTTCTAAATGTATTAAAGTATATTAAACTGCTGACATTCTGTCATCAAAATGCAGACTATTATCTCTCTGTATATAAACTGTACACAAAAAAAAAACAAGGCACTATACATTATTTTAGTTTTTATAGAAAGTAGTTTCCTCCCACTGAACCGACACCATTGTAGAAACAAGTAAAGTGAGCTCGGATATCGGAGAGAGTTCAGAACGTGCGTGAGCCGTCCATGGCAGGTTTCAATCCTTATTTGAAGCATTTCAATTTTCTACAATTATCAATATAGCTTTATGACACAAACCTTTTAAAGTGACTACATAGGATTGTACATTATGATTACTATAATGTGTTTATATAAATATAAATTCTTTATTATGCACTAAACACACAAAAATAACACTTTACAAAGATAACCATATCAAAACTGATTGGCAGTTATGTGACCAGGTAATGTATTATAGCAGCAGCATGAAGGACAACCGCTACCTGTAAGTGCATCTGAATTTCTGAACTTGAAAACGAAAGGGTTGGGGGGGACGGGGGGGAAATTAAAAAATAAAAATCATCACACACTCAGAATATGCTGGGTCTCGTAGACAGTCAGGAGACGCAAACATGGAGACCGTAAAAGTTCCAAGGGCTTCCTTTTACTTGGGTAGACTGGCACTCAACCCACAAGACCACTCGTCCAGATGTCTCGCAAGGGGTCCCCCAAAATCGGTCAAAGCAAGAGTCCAATTTTCTCAGGCAGCTGTTGAGCTTCAGAAAAGGCCTTTGGCTTTCTTCAGGTTCCCCTGTTTCCAGGAGGGAAGCCCTTCAAATTCCTCTCTCGTCATTTCTAATGCTTTCTAAAGACACACAAAGAAAAGAAAAATGTGACACATTTCAAGAGAAATATAAGCACAGGTAGCATATTCTCCAAGAAATAATATTCATATATTAAAAAGGCAATTCTGGGAAATACAAAAAAAAAATCTGTTGGCTCTCGGCTAACGTCCGATTACCAAACTTTAACCGGGACATAATCTTGAGGAGACAGTGGACAAAACCAATTCTGAATTATTATGGATGTTACAGCTTATTTAAGGATGCCAACATCCAAAACAAAGAAGATTCGTTAAAGAATGACACGCTTGACGTTGTGTAATAAACTCAACCAATGCAACGTTATGGAACCTGAAGTTCAGTCGCTTCCAGTCAGACTGAACAGTATGGAAGAGTTGTGCAAAATAAAATGCAATCCAGTGGGTTAACTATATCGCAATACATATGCTTGTGGTGAATTTAATTTTGTCACGTTCCTTATTGGGTTATAATTAAAAACATATCAACCAAACTATCAATTACTTTTCATTTCGGCAAGTGATTTTTGTGCCAGCTTAAAAATGAAATACAAAAGTGTACTGCATTTTAAATCATGTCCAAAGATCACGCGTCATTAGTTAATAGAAACTTATTGCATTTCACTTAGTGGTTGCTCCAAGTGTACTGCATTTCAATTCAAAATCAGGACAAAAGTGAATGCAGTCAAATGACCAATCAGCATCAAGAGGCGGGACAAGAGGATTCATCAGGACAAAAGTGAATGCAGTCAAACGACCAATCCGCATCAAGAGGCGGGGCAAGAGGATTCATCAGGACAAAAGTGAATGCAGTCAAACGACCAATCAGCATCAAGAGGCGGGGCAAGAGGATTCACCAGGACAAAAGTGAATGCAGTCAAACGACCAATCAGCATCAATTCAAACGACCAATCAGCATCAAGAGGCGGGTCAAGAGGATTCACCAGGACAAAAGTGAATGCAGTCAAACGACCAATCAGCATCAAGAGTTGAGGTAAGAGGTGTCAACAGTATTTTACCATGCCAGCTTTTTGGGTAATTCGGGTTGAAGATTTGAATCTGATGGTAATAAAATTTGATATGTTGCTGAGATGGTCAGAAGTTAGCCTGCAGGGAGGGCCGCTGAAACAGTGGATAAGTTCAAACATCTTGGGATCAGTGGTAGCCCAAGATGGAAAACTAAATGCAGAGATGACCCATAGAATGTAGTATGGATGGAGCAATTGGAAGAAGGTATCAGGATTAAAGTGAAAATTAAAGGTCATGTTTTTAAGACAGTGGTACGAACAGCAATGATGTATAGAGCTGAGACATGGGCAGTAATGGGAGTGCAGGAGAAGAAGTTGGATGTGGCAGAAATGAGAATGTCGAGTGTGGAGGACAGAATAAGAAACGAGACAATCAAGATATAGGGATATCAAAGAAAGCACAGGAAAGTATATGGACGTGTGATGAGGAGAGACAATGAAGATGTGAACAAAAGAGTGATGGAAATAAAGAGGAGGGGCAAGGGCAGTCATCAGGACAAAGAGTGCCAATTGGTCATTTGACTGTGTTCAAAGAGTTGAGGGGCAAGGGGAGTCAACAGAAAGGAAGTGCAGGGGAAGAGAAAGTGAGGGAGGTCAAAGTGAAGGTGGATGGATAACGTAAAAGAAAATCTGAAGGAAAAGGGACTGACTGGGGGAGAAGGTGCAGGGCCGAGCCGTTTGGAGAAGGTTGATCAAGCACATCGACCTCACAGAGAAGTGGGAAAAGATGAAGAGGAAGACAAAGATGTTGCTGAGACGGCAAAGTTTCCTTTACTCTGCAGTCTGTGTTGGAAATCCTCTACAAAGGAGACATGTAGCCTGACATGTAAACTAGCCAGCTAGATATAAAAAGTTTATAGGCTTTTAGCTACACACTTCGTTTTAATCCTGTCTATGAACAGCTTCCCTCATCCTCTGTGCACAAATGACAGAAAGTAACCATTTTCCATGCACTCTCACAGCAGTTCTCTCCTCACTTTGATCACGGTATAATGAACTACAAAAGACAAACAGTTAAGAGGATAGAATTCCTCGAATGAGAAGCGGAGAACTAGCACATTTGGAAATTTGTAGTGCACAGCAAACTTTTGGAGCCCACCAATAAAGCCTCAAAAGTCTGCCGTTTCCAATCAACCTTCTTTAGCAACCATGACATCAAGGAAATTCCTCATTTATCAGTCAAGTCCACCCATCCATTTTCTGAACCCACGTATTCGACTACAGGGATGCAGGGTGGGACTGCAGACTGATTAATTAGGAACTGTTGATAACCTGCGTAAAAATAAAAGGTGAATATATGAATTACAAAAAAAAAAAAGAGCTTAATAAAGACCCTCTCTTTTAGCAACAACTACTCATGGAGTGGCATGGCACAGCGCCAGTGTTGCTGCCTCACAGTACGGAGGCCAGGGTTTGCTTTTTAGGTACTCCTTGCGTGGAGTTTCCATGTGGGTTTTCCTTCAGGTGTTTGGGTTTCTTTCGACTGTCCACAGACATACGTTAGGTGAATTGGTGATGTTAAACTGGCCCTGGTGTGCGTTTGGTGTGGTTGGGGGCTGTTCACCCTGCAATGGACTGGCGCCCTCTCCAGGATTGGTTTCTGTCCTGCGCTGTATGTTAGCCAAGATGGGCTCCAGCGCCCCCATGATCCTGGTCTGGATTAAGCATTTTAGAAAATGACATAACTCATTTTCCATTTGTTCAGTTAAAATTTAAATTATAAATGTGGTGGAACAGGAGAGGATGATGGACTACGTATTAAATAAACCAACAGAGTCAAGCAACTATATTGTCAGGCACCTAACAATAAAAAATAGAAAATATCAACTTCATAGAAGTGTGACACACCTATGCAATGTACGGTACCGGTTACCACAAGCAGCTTTTATATTCACTCACACACAAAGACTGAAGGGTGGCGTTAGCTGGCAAGTGTACCTGTAGTGCCAAGGGAGGACTTCAGAATGGAGGGAATCCATCAAGTCATGGATTTCGCAATGTGTTCATAAAATACAGTAATTCTAGATTTTTCCACCCACATTTCTATATTCTGTAAGTTGTGTATATCAGCACACTGATGGACCTCCGAGGTAAGCTAATTAACTCTATTGCCATTTGAATTGCCCACAAAACGTTGTCTACCTGACTGACATGTCAATTCGCATGGAATTACTTTTACCCTCAGGTTAACAATTCCCCAACTATAATTTTTTACAGAGATGAACATGCACTCATAAGAACATAAGAAATTTAACAAACGAGAGGAAACCATTCAGTCCATGAAACTCATTTGTTTAGCGAATAGCTAAGATGTCCCAATATCTCTACAAGCTTCTTCTTAAAGGTTGTCCATGTTCCTGCATCAACGACACGTCTCAGTAGTTTGTTCCAGAGTCCCACAACTGTGTGTGTAAAGAAGTGCTTCCTGGCTTTACTTCAGTTAAATGCACTTTCCCTAAATTTCTGCTGGTGTCCTTGAGTATGCGATTCACCCTTAATTACGTTGTCAGGCTTTTTTTTCTCTGAATTTACTCTCTTACTCATCTTTATTTATTTATTTGGTTTAGTACTATGCTATATACTGTATACCCTGCCCTTCTTTCTTAAACTCTGAAGTGCCTTGAGCATAGGAAAGGTGCTATATAAATAAAATTTCTTTATTATTAAATGCACAAAGCAAAATACTGCGTTTTATTTATTTTTTTACATATTATAGCTGAATTGGACTCTGACTTCTCAAACTCCGATTCTGATACAAGTGATCTGGGCATTGAAAATGACAGTCAGGTGATTGCATCAGCTGACCGGTCCCTGGCTGATTGCAGTGCTGGACACGCTTGTGCAGCTGACACGCCTATGAAAACATTCGCCTTGGGAGGACTACACAGACATTAATCTGTGGGAGACAAGCTGGCGACTGGACTTCACCCTCCTTGAGTATTCGATTCACCCTTAAGCTAAAAGAATGTTTCTGGATCAACTTTATCAATGCCTTAGAGGATTTTGAAGATCTGGATTAGGTCCCCAGACACTAAATTTAATTATCTGAGTCTGTCAGAGCAGGACATGTCCTTAAGTCACATGATGCACCTGGTTGCTCTCCTCTGCACGCCTTCAAGTCGTGCTATGTCTGCCTTGTAGCATGGTGACCAGAACTGCAAACGGTACTCCAGAACGGTCTTATGAGTGCATCATGTAGTGTGGGCATAACGTCCCTTGACTTAAACTCTACAGTTTTTATGATTTAACCTAACATTTTATTTGCCTTTTCAATAACTTCTGTGTTGCTTAGTCAATAGAAATGCGGAGTCAACATAAACCCCTAAATCCATTTCAGAAATCTCTTCCTCTAACTCAGTGTCTCCCATCTTTATTTATATTTTTCCCCCCACGTGTAGCACTTTGCACGTTTCTACATCATACTTCATTTGCCAGGTGCTGGCCCAGTTCTGAAGCTTGTCCAGGTCATTTTGAATTCTTTTTGCTGCCACCTCAGTGTCTGCCATCCCTCTAATGTTAGCGTCAACTATGAATTTGACAAATTGACTAACCATATCAGAATCAATGTCATTAAGATAAATCAGAAAAAGTAACAATGGGTCCAGGGACAGATACCCTGAGGGACTCTATGAAAAGTTACCGATATGAGCGATTCGTACCAGACTAAAATTACAGAGGCCCTCCTGTAGTGGTGACTTCATCTCCCCCCCCCTCCTACTGGTAAGGTAACCTCATCTGAACAGAGCTTTATTTGTTATCGGTTCTCATGAAGAGGTCTGAAAATCTCCATTGCCAAAAAAAAAAAAAAAAGGTTGCAGACATCAAGGTGGCAACAGGTTGGATATGCTAAGCTTACTGGGCATCCACCTTACCAAGTCTCAAAGTTCAATGTGTCCAAAAGTAACATTCATTGGGAGTACTTTTATCATGTTCTTACACTACTAATTTGAGTAACTTACTTCTTGGTATTCATCTTTTTTGAATATTCTCTTAACATTTGTTAGAATAAACACCAAAAGGGGGAAAAAAAAAAACACACACACCATCATCATTACATTTCCAACCAGTTAACTGACACCCAGTCAAAAGGGAAAACACATGGAGAAAATTCACAAATTAAGTGCTCATGCAGAAGGAAAAAAATGCTGAATAAAATCTACACAGGAAAATGACT
The DNA here is from genome assembly GCF_016835505.1 of Polypterus senegalus. Classification (NCBI taxonomy): domain Eukaryota; kingdom Metazoa; phylum Chordata; class Cladistia; order Polypteriformes; family Polypteridae; genus Polypterus; species Polypterus senegalus. Next base: position 191,786,583 of record NC_053158.1, read on the forward strand.
GCAGGAAAAAAAAATATAAATAAATAAAACAAACAGCCCATCATTTGAGAAAATCCACAACTGTGACTCAGTGGAGGTGCAACATGGCAGTGCGCATACATGCAAGTGTGACTTTATTCTATCCACATGCTACATTCCCATTTGCACAAAACAAGGAAAGAGAAGGAAAGTGACCACCAACGCTTGTATTTACTATACAAGAAAGAAAAAAGAAAAAAAAAAAAGTGTGTGTGGTGGGAATAGGGCCGGTGCCAGTGCTGTGCCAATCAGAGGTAAAGAAGCTTCCTGAACTCACCTTCCCAAGGAGCTGCCCCTAGAACGTGAAGTCAACATTTTACAATGGTTTCCTTAGATTCCTTCCAGGTAACAATTTTTTTTTAAAGATTATTGTATATTTTGGCAGACACCCTTCAAACAAGGTGACTTATACTGGCATACATTACAATTGCTTATACTTTATTTTAAAGAAACGGAGTACAGACAGACTGATAGGCAGTCCGAGGTAATGACTTAACTGACAGTCTTGCAATTTTAATTCTTTTAGGGCAAATGTCGACTTTTGTCGACACAAGGGGTTGAGAATGAATATCAGAGGCAGAGGGCGACTCTCTTTGCTCGGAGGATTGTTAGACTTATTGACTTGACATTGAAATCCTGCGTGTGTTTAAGTAGCATAGAGTAGGCAACGTCTAGTGTAAGAGCCATTTTCCTAGTTATATAAAAGATTCATGAATATTGTACTAGATGACAATACATAATCTATGGGAGGTTCCTAAAACCCCCATAAGTTGAGTGAAATTGGTATATTCTTGCCATTTCTAACAGTTTGACTAAACATTATTCTTTAGTTAGTGACAGCCTTGCCATGTGTAAGGTATAGAGGGCATACAGTTTTAAACCGTGCTCATGCCCGCGCCTATGGGCTCTTCGAGTATGTGAAGTAACTCGTAAAGATAACGCTCTTACATAAGCACGAAGCCATACGCTTAAGGCGTACAGAAGAAGAAATTAAGAACTTAAGTATAGAATTAACTAAAGTTTCTCAAGAAAATCTACGTATAGAGAAGATATATTTTTCCTTTTTGTGCCTTTTATTCTACATGTGTAACTATTTTTTCTTTTATTCTTGTGTGGATTATTTGCTTTTAACTTTCACTAAATATTTTTAAAAGAAACTTTTGGACTGAGAGATTTCTTTCGGCACACGTTTCACCCGTGCTTGATCTTGCCTTATACATTGGTGGCTACATCTAGCATGGTATCGACATTGGGCGAGAGAGCAAAGCAAATGCAGAAAGCAAAATACTCCGTGTGTATTATTTATTTTTTTACGTATTATAGCCGAATCAGACTCTGACTTATCGAACTCTGATTTAGATACAAGTGATCTGGAGATTGAAAATGAAAGTCAGGTACTTGCATCAGCGGACCAGTCCCTGGCTGATCGTAGTGCTGGAAACGCTCGTGTAGTTGACAGGCCTATGAAAACATTTGCCTTGGGACAACCACACAGACATCGATCTGTGAGAGACAAGCTGGCGACTGGACTTCAAAGGACGCGGCCTTCTGGTGGACACAATGGACTAGCAGCCACTTGACTACTTCAAGACGTTTTTTTAAAAAAGTGCCTTTCAGCTTATGAGTGACATATGTAATATGTGAATATGCCTACTTTAGGAGCTCCTGGAATGGAGTGACATTTGTCATAAATAAGTATTTTATGTTGAGTTATTGTGGTGGGCTGGCACCCTGCCCAGGGTTTGTTTCCTGCCTTGCGCCCTGTGTTGGCTGGGATTGGCTCCAGCAGACCCCCGTGACCCTGTAGTTAGGATATAGCGGGTTGGACAATGGATGGATGGATGGATGGATGAGTTATGTGAAACCTTTGCTTTGTGTACTTTTTAGAAAACTTGAGTTTTTTGGAAAAATATTGAGCCCTCGGGACAAAAATGTAAAAATAATTAGCCCTAAAAGAGTTAAACAATCATTCAATATCAGGCCTCAATCCCTTCAGCACTTGCCGGTACTTTCCTCATTCTGGTAAACTTATTTACTCTCTTGCCATTTTCAATTTCTGGATTTGAACCTTCAAATTCTTCCATTATCTGTTCTTATTTTTTTTTTTTTTTAAAAAAAGGAGTGGAGCCTAGCAATGGACTCAAGAGAGGAGCAAAACCTGAATGGGACACCAGTTGGTGTCAATGGAAATCACCAGACGACTAAAGGGCAAGGCCAAGAGGTGGGAAATGAAAAAGCCTCGGGTGTAAACTCAAGTCAACACACAACAGCCATGTGGATTTAACAGCCAAGAATGTAACTAGCAGGGCCGCTCTTATCGGGTTTTATCTGAGGGCCGGTAGTGCTAGCCAGCTTACTGTATGGTATTAGAATGGTCAGATTCCAATAATGATGATTATTTTTTTCATCCTTTTAAATTATTACTTTATTATTTTTAAACACTAAGCTGACTTTAAAGAAGAAATCAAGGCCTATTTGGTGTGCTCCTTTTGTGGATTCTTCTCTATCGAAATATTAATGCCTTTAAATACAAACCTACTGTATGGCACAATCCAAGCTGGTCTGATCTCATCTTCCTGCCACCTACAAGCCTGTATTGACAGCAGCAGCTCTCTGCGACTCTGGCCACAGAGGGATGTGTTTGTGGTTTATATATTTATTTTTTGGAGATTCTGTAAAATTTCAGTTTCCCCTTGGGGACAAATAAAGTATAATCTAACCGAATCTAAGCTTTTGGATGACCAGCCATGCAGAAGACTTACGTTCTATATTAATGGATACGTTTGGTGATTTTTCAACTCAGTCAATATTTTTCAGAAACATGATATATTGATATATACACACGCACACATATATATGTATATATTTATATGTGTATGGTTATGTATGTTACCGGGCAAACCTGATTTTAGGGTTTAGACTAGGCCAAGCCAATTTGTCCGAAGTATGATGGGATAAATCAGTTTAACCAAGGAAATTGTGATTGCAGGCCAAACTAGTTTAGACCAGTACAAAACAGTTTGTCCTGGGAGCGCTATATTGATTTGTGGATAATCTACTTCGGACTAGGTTCATTCCGTCAGCTTCTACAAAATGGTTTGAACCTAAGTCTAAACAAGTTTTGTCTTAAAATCAGGCTTGGTCTGCAATATATAATTACACATGGCAGTGGAGTGCTTTCTATATATTAAAATCTCTCTCTGTAATAAGTTTATACTGTATATTGAATATGTCACTGTGCTCTGTATTTTACAAATCTGCTTCTTCTCACATGTACAGCTAACACAAGGCCAGATTTAGCACACAGAGGCTCATCATTTAGAACTGCTAGGCAGGCATTAGAAGACGAGAAAGGGACAACTACGAAAATGGGAATTGTGCTATTTGTGTGTGTCAAGAGTCAGCATGACATTGGATCTTCTTTGCCTTGTTTGGAATGGCACGATTCACCTGTGGGGGCCTGCACGTGAAGGAGGAGTACAAAGCCTTGAAACATTGCCCGGCACACCTTTGAAGACAACAGACAGATGGGTGATAACGTTACTCGATCCTGAAAATCCTTCCAGCGCAGCAACGAAAATGGCAGACTGTATGTATACATCAAGCTCCCACCTCAGTAAAAAAAAAAAGTCTTGCTATGGATTCTTTTGTCTGTAATGCCACGTAAAACGTCATTAAAGAAAGCCAAGTTATTTTCTCTTATGTGATTTCTTACCGCCTTTTATTATATCTATGTAGTTTCGGGTTACTTAAGATGCCGCAATTAAAAGAAGAACTTATTCCAACCAGGGAGCTTGCGCCCCCTAAAGGAAAACACTCGCCCACACAGGCTCTTTACATTGGTGGTTAATGGGGCAGCACTGGAAAATAAAAGCCAACGAGCAAGAGTCAAGTTATTGTCTTGACCCCACAAGGCAAGGTCATTTACTACATTCCCAGTGGCTTGGCTAACCATTAGCGGTGGTGGTCTAGTCAGTTACCAATATGAAGCCACTAGTCACATCTCAACAGGCAACCAGTTTTATAAACTGCCAAGGCTTACTTGCATAAGTTTCATTTTATGCTTTGAGGTTGTTGGAGCCGAGGTAGGCTTGTGAAGTGATTTTTGCACCCACTCAGTTTTGTTTGGTACAACTTGATCCATTTTAGAGGTTTTCAAACTGAGGTACAAGTGGAGCAGCTTGCTCAGCACACATAATCAGATCTCATTTCTCCTTCTGCACTCTGCAGACCAGTCATCTACAGCACTTGTAGACATTTTAGACTAAATCACTGGATGTGTTCAATGTTCCTGTCTGCTTCAAGACCTCCACCACCAGTCCACTATCCAAAAATCAAAGGTCATGGGCCTGAATGACTACACATCAGTAGCTTTAAACGCTGTGGTAATGAAGTCCATTGAACTCCAAATTTTAAATTACCTCAAGAATGCTGCAAAAGAGGGCGGCTAATTAAGGAAAAAGAAACAATTAAGGGGTCAGAGTCTTCAAAAGCAAGTCAACTAAAATGAATTCAAAAGAAGTTAATTAGCAGCAAAAACTGGTCACTAATTAAGAAAATTAGAATATAGGGTTAGAATGAAAACCTGCAGCCACGGTGGTCCTCCAGGACCAGAGCTGGTGACTCCAGCATTAGTGTACCCGGCAATAAAGTGAATTCCGATTCTAATAAAACAAATACTCTTAGCTGAACAGGTCTAAACTTTTTTAAAACAGAAAAAAAAAACAAAAAAAAACCCACACACAAACTCTGAGTACAGTGATCCCTTCGACTTTCGCGGCTTCACTCTATCGTGATTTTTTTCTCATACACGCTTACGTCACTACTCATGCGCTTTCTGAGAGCTTTTATTTAAGCCCCACGATGGCTCCTAAACATGCTGCTTTTTCTAAGCCTTCTGACAATAAAACTAAGTGCCGGAGGAAGATGCTTACTATCCAGGAGAAGGTGAAACTCTTGGATATGATTAAAGATGGCAATACCCTACAAAAGCCTCCTCACGCATATGAAAAGACAGCGCCAGCAACTGCCTATCAAGATGTTCTTCAGCCGCGCAACCAGATACCCACTGCCTACTCCTAGTACTCCTTCAGCGGATGAAGAAGACGACGACGCACCTGCTGAAGATACTGCACCACCTGAAGACTCTCCTACTGAGGTTGTGCCTTCATAGGTTCGTGGTTGTGTGTAAGAACTGTGTGTGTGTGTAATTAAATGTACAGTACAATCTACTATATAAAAGCTGTCGGGATTGTCCTTCCGTCCCGTGAGTGCAAAGCATAGCGGTATTCCTCTTATTACAGACTTACTACTTGTGGCACGAAGCGACGCAATGTAAGCAGAGTTCTGGTGCTCTCATCGTTCCCTTGCTTTTGTGCGCGATGTACTGGAAAAAGACAAAATGATGTCTCTGGAAATATTAATGTTGATGGAGTACAAATGCCTCACCGCGTAGTAAATATCAGGGGAGATGGTGCTTGCTTATTCTCATCTATAGCTTATTTAGTACATGAAACTCTGTCTTTAGTGGTACAGATTCGGGCTGACATTGTACGACTTTAGACAGGCACTCGAGGGGATAAAAAAAAAAAAAAAGAATGGGCACTTTGATGTTCTCATTCCCTACACTTACATGTCTGATGTACACATGGAGGGCACACAAATTGAGGATAAAAGTCTTAAAAGGTGGGTGAGCCTAGTAATAATATGATATTTGTAACGTCTAATATGTCTTTTCTCTTATTTTGTCTAATATATTGGGTAATACGAGTGTGATGGTGACTAAAGGGTGTTATTTCATGTCTAGAGGGCTCTAATAATGTTAAAAAAACGTATTTAGAAGGTCGTAAACAGGTTTTCTATACTCTAACAGCTTAAAATATTCAATTTATAAATAAAGAATCCTACTTTGCGAAAATTCATTTATCACAGTAGAGTCTGGAACGGATTAACCGTGATAAACGAGGGTTCACTGTATATATATGACCGATCAAACGTTTTAGAACATCTCAGCCAAGTTTAATCAGTTGGAATGTAAAGAACGAATGACCTAAAATTGTGAAAGGGTAAGCCAGAGGTTTTAAATGTAAAGTTTAGCTTTGCAACACTGAAAAGAACAGGACATTTCAGATTACTACAAATGGGCCTCGTTAAGGGAACAACTAATAGGTTACAACCTACAGATGAAGCCAACAATTTGCACAGGTGTCCCAACTTGTGTTGATTACTTAAAACCCTCTATCTGTCTTAACCCTTAAACCGCTGTTGATTCCCAGTGCAATTTGCCAGCACACAGGAGCCGAGTATATTTGTCAACGTGCATTAATTGAAGGCTGCAACTGGCTATACTCGGTTCCCAGGGCAATTCACCAGCATGTCATGGCTGATCAGTCCATGTCGTACAGTCCGCTTGTGACCATTGCCGCCTCCTGCAGCACTGTCCCTGGGCTTCAGCCACAGCACTAGACTGGCCTGCCAGCATCAGCGTTGGCCCTCTGTGTGCAGCCAGTTCAAGTGCAGCTGGCTCAGTGATTTACTGAATTTCATCAATGGCATCAGTTACACCTTCTACATACACTCACCTAAAGGATTATTAGGAAGACCTGTTCAATTTCTCATCAATGCAATTATCTAATTAACCAATCACATGGCAGTTGCATTAATGCATTTAGGGGTGTGGTCCTGGTCAAAGGTGATTTAAGCAATTTTGAGCGTGGCATGGTTGTTGGTGCCAGACGGGCCGGTCTGAGTATTTCACAATCTGCTCAGTTACTGGGATTTTCACGCACAACCATTCCTAGCGCTACAAAGAATGGTGTGAAAAGGGAAAAACATCCAGCATGCGGCAGTCCTGTGGGCGAAAATGCCTTGTTGATGCTAGAGGTCAGAGGAGAATGGGCCGACTGATTCAAGCTGAGAGAAAAGCAACTTTGACTGAAATAACCACTCGTTACAACCGAGGTATGCAGCAAAGCATTTGTGAAGCCACAACACGCACAACCTTGAGGCGGATGGGCTACAACAGCAGAAGACCCCACCGGGTACCACTCATCTCCACTACAAATAGGAAAAAGAGGCTACAATTTGCACGAGCTCACCAAAATTGGACAGTTGAAGACTAGAAAAATGTTTCCTGGTCTGATGAGTCTCAATTTCTGTTGAGACATTCAAATGGTAGAGTCAGAATTTGGCGTAAACAGAATGAGAACATGGATCCATCATGCCTTGTTACCACTGTGCAGGCTGGTGGTGGTGGTGTAATGGTGTGGGGGATGTTTTCTTGGCACACTTTAGGCCCCTTAGTGCCAATTGGGCATCGTTTAAATGCCATGGGCTACCTGAGTATTGTTTCTGACCATGTCCATCCCTTCATGACCACCATGTACCCATCCTCTGATGGCTAATTCCAGCAGGATAATGCACCATGTCACAAAGCTCAAATCATTTCAAATTGTTTTCTTGAACATGACAATGAGTTCACTGTACTAAAATGGCCCCCACAGTCACCAGATCTCAACCCAACAGAGCATCTTTGGGATGTGGTGGAACGGGAGCTTCGTGCCCTGGATGCGCATCCCACAAATCTCCATCAACTGCAAGATGCTATCCTATCAATATGGGCCAACATTTCTAAAGAATGCTTTCAGCACCTTGTTGAATCAATGCCACGTAGAATTAAGGCAGTTGTGAAGGCGAAAGGGGGTCAAACACCGTATTAGTATGGTGGTCCTAATAATCCTTTACGTGAGTGTATAATAGATTGTTGCAGTAGTTTGTTTTTTTTTTAACAGTTTTTACAGTTCATTGGCAGTGTGTAAAATGATCAGTGTTGCAGTAATTGTGATACTCTTTATATGAAAAAAAATGTGTTCCATTAAAAATGTCACTTTTTTTTTGGTGAATTGTAACGTTTCCTTAAAAATTGCAACAAAAAAAGTATTTGGCGGCAAGGGGAGAATTAAACCCCCCCAAGTATGTGGCAGTTTAAGGGTTACAGCAGAGTTGAAACAGACTGTTAATACACCCTCTTAGGCACTGCTTGGACAATATTAAAGTGAAAATGGCAAGAAAGCAACAGTTAACAAAGGAAATGAGACAGAGTATTAGTACCCTTAGAAGTGTAGGTCTTTCAATTAGAGAAACTGCAAAAAAATAAAGTGTCGGTAAGTCCAGTGGTGTCCTACACAATCCAAAGGCAACTGGAAGGAGCTACGATTGGCTCGGCCAGATCTCTTCCTAAGTCACGAGCCAATCAGAAGATGAGTTTGATGATCTCCAGCTTGCGTGATCACAGGCGCCTCACAGCACAACAGCTTAACAGTGCAGGTCGACAAAAGCAAATGTCACTTTGGACTGTGAACAGGAGACTGTGCTGCAGGTTCAACAGGGCGAATGGCAGGAAGAAAGCCATTCCTTAAAAGGACAAAACAGGGCCTTGAAATACGGGCTGCGGACTACTGTAGACTGGACAAAGTCCACTGCTTGTCACCATTTTAGACCATTCATTGCATTTCTAAAACTTTTGACCAGTAGTGTGCACTCAGTGGCCACTTCTTTTTATATAGATAAACGTTCACATTTTACAAAGTTATTGTTTGTTATACCTGCATTGTTATCACTCTTTAATATTGTTTTTTTTAATCAGTATGCTGCTGCTGGAGTATGTGAATTTCCCCTTGGGATTAATAAAATATCTGTCTATCCAGATACCCCTACTTTATGACCGCAAAGAGCCTGCCCACAGATGCCAGGACACAAACATTGCCCCTTTGTTGCTTTTCTCCATGCTGGATGAGATTCCGGTCACCAGTCTGGAGTACCAGGCAGCTTTCTCTTCAACAAATCACACGGTCAGATGGCCGTGGTAGCGTAACAGGAGACAGACTAATTACAGTCATCCATCTTCTTAACCTGCTCAGTCCAGTAGTGGGTTATAAAAGGCCTGGAGAGCCCCGAAGCATCTGGATCAAGGCAGTAACTACACACAAGATGGGATGTCAATCCAGCACAGAGCACACTCGTGTGAAGCCTGATGTCAGCCAATTTTGAGACACCAATTAACCTAACATGCATACTACAGATTGGAGGCATCTGGGGCCAACGAGACAGCAGCACTAAAGCACAGTTTAAAAACCTGTGCATTTCAAAAGGCTTTTTCAGTTTAAAATCTACTACTTGTATTAGTACAGTCATGCGCCGATTTAAGGCAATTCGCATTTATGGCTGAGGGCCGTAGGGAAACAATCTTCTATATAAACGTCTACGTGTGGAAGTGTGTGTATGTGTGTGTGTCTGGCCTAGAAGGGAGAGGTGGAGTCGGGGTAAGGAAACAGAAAATTCGCTTAGCTTCTAATAACACAAGCGACGCGAGCCCGTTGGCAAAACAAAACTTCACAAGAAAGAAAGTCGGTTAGCCGCCAACATCGGCAAAACACCTTTTACTTTTCCTCTCACTGCTAATACATAAGCAATGCAAGTAAGTCAGCAAAATGAAACCTCCTAGGAAAGAGATGCCCCGAGTAATTCCTTTCAATTACTTGACATCTCTACATTTCAGTTTTTTTTCCCCTGAGGATTTCAATGGTTTCTAGGACCCCGGGCTTTTTACAGCACGGGCTTACATACACAGACAGCTAGGAGGGTAAATGTTCTAGAAACTGCCAAAACCAGCCACGGTAATAAACCTTCCATTATCATCATCATTTCTTCACAGGATCTCATATGTTGTCCGACTCTTGGAGGGTCCTTAACAGTTTGTTTTGATCAGCGCTTCTCCAAGTGGCTAATACTGCCACGTGCAAAAGTTCGCTGATGACACTGCTATTGTGGGCTGCATCAGGAGTGGGCAGGAGGAGGAGTGCAGGAAGCTAATCAAAGACTTTGTTAAATGGTGCGACTCAAACCACTTACACCTGAACACCAGCAAGACCAAGGAACTGGTGGTGGATTTTAGGAGGCGCAGGTCCCTCATGGACCCCGTGATCATCATAGGTGACTGTGCGGAGAGGGTGCAGACCTATAAAAACCTGGGAGTGCAGCTGGATGATAAATTGGACTGGACTGCCAACACTGATGCTCTGTGCAAGAGAGGACAGAGCCGACTATACTTCCTTAGAAGGTTGGCGTCCTTCAACATCTGCAATAAGATGCTGCAGATGTTCTACCACACAGTTGTGGCGAGTGACCTCTTCTATGCGGTGGTGTGTTGGGGAGGCAGCATAAAGAAGAAGGACGCCTCACGGCTGGACAAACTGGTGAGGAAGGCAGGCTCTATTGTAGGCACGGACCTGGACAGTTTAACATCTGTAGCAGAGCGATGGGCGCTGAGCAGACTCCTGTCAATCATGGAGAATTCACTGCACCCACTGAACAGGATCATCTCCAGACAGAGGAGCAGCTTCAGTGACAGACTTTTGTCACTGTCCTGCTCCACTGACAGACTGAGGAGACCCAACACTATGCGATTCTTCAATTCCACCCGGGGGAGTAATTGCTAACATTATTCAAAGTTATTCTCTGCTTTTACATGCATTTTTATTACTCTTTAATTTAATATTGTTTTTTTTTGTATCAGTATACTGCTGCTGGATTATGTGAATGTCCCCTTGGGATTAATAAAGTATCTATCTATCTATCTAATACATTCATCCTGCCTTCCCCAACACCAGTGTTTCTTAATCTTTATGGTCCCAACTCCCATGACCGAGTTGTGGCCAAGTTCATTGACGAGTCATTTGCAGCAACTGCAAACCGCCACCTTGGTGAGAAAAAAGCACAATTGACGGTTCCCACACTTTGGTGAAACAAGCCCACTTAGAAACAGGAAAGCATATCATGCAACGCTGCAGATTGCTTACATTACCCACCAGAACCGACTTGTGAACCGACAGCAGCAACCCATAACACCCCAGTGGCTGAGAAACACTGGCTTAGGTGACCCGCCGCAACCCACTTGCGAACTAATAACTGTAACCCAGCAAGCATCAGAAGCAACCTGGGTTGAGAAACACTGGCTTTGGTGAACCAATGTTAGAAACACTGCCTTATATGGAGATATGTGCCGCTTCATACTGGGAATTAAAGTGACCCACACCAGACCAACAGAGCCTCAAATGCAATGGAGTTGTACACTTTGTGCCCGACATACGGCCAATCTGATGTATGGCCAAAAGGTCGGTCCCAAACGGAGCCATACATCAGTGCATGAGTGTATTGGTAATTTATATTAATCTGGACAATTATTACCACATGCACTTCAGAAGAGCTCATGTTCAGGCCCCAACAGTTCTTGGATGGGAGACCAACCTGGAAAAGGCTTGGGTTACTGCTGGAAGAGGCACTGGCGAGACCAGTCGGGGGCACTTACCCAGTGGTCTGAATATGGACCCTAATGCCCCAGTGCAGTGACAAAGACAACCATACTGCAAGAATGACAGTGTCCATTGGACGAGATGTAAAATCGAAGTCCTGGTCATAAAAAAAAAAAAAAAAATCCCTGGGCATCCTTCATAAAGAGCAGGATGACTGTTAATGCCCAGGCTAAATTGCCCACCTCAGCCTACTCATTCTGGCCCCCTAATCATCCCCTGTCTGCAATTGTCTCTCTCTCACTACTTCACCACCTAACAGCAAATGTGTGGAGAGCATACTGGCACAGAAATGGCTGCCATTACATCATCCAGGTGGGTGCTGCACATTAGTTGTGGTTGAAGTGGCTCCCCACTCACTATGTAAAGCGCTTTGAATAGTGAGAAAGAAAGATCCCTGGGCATCCTTAGTATAGAGTACAGTGTATCCCGATGTCCTGGTGAAATTGCCCTCCATGGCTTAGTCCTTCTGTGACTCTAATCATATCCTGTTTCTGATTGGCTAACTGTCTCTCACCCCTAATGGCTAATGTATGAGGAGTGTATCGCTACAAAAATGGCTGCCGTTGCATCATCCAGATGGGTGCTACACATTAGTGGACATTGAAGTAGCTCCCACACTGACAATGTAAAGCACTTGGAGTAGTGAGAAAAACGCTATATAAAAGGTAAAGAATTATTAATTATTATGATGATATTGATGATTGAATTTAGTTTGAAGGTGCAGCCTGTGGATTTTACTGAAAAAGCACTAATGTGAGATGATCATTTCCTAATGTAAAAAAAGGTATCCTCAACAGCCTAAAAAACATAAAAAATTTATCAATTTAATACACAATGGCTAGCTGTGAAATTTGATTAAGGTGTTCCATTAAACTGAAGGACAAATTAACACTACAAACAATGGCAGCGGGCAAATCATCAGCATGCTAGAATAGCGACTGAACAGGCCAGCATAAAACAATGAGACTACCGTATATACTCGCGTTTTAGTTCTCCCGCGGATGTGTCAGGGCTTGATTTTCCCGTGTAATTTTATGTTGGTCGTATAAGTCGAATGCAGAAAACTCACGCTATTGGGCCAAGAGATTATAATATGCTAACGCCCTCCTGAGAGAGTAACCACGGAGCACATGGCTTTTTCTTTTATCTATGTATTGTGCCAACGTGACCACACTGTAATACCCAAACTATTCCGAAGTGACGTTTGCACTGTTTTTTTGTATCTCACAGCCTCATACACCTTTATCGTAAGAGCATCCCTTATCTACGATGGAGCGTTCGATCAGAAGAAAATATGAAGCTGGTTTTAAATTAAAAGTGAAGTAGCGAAAGAATTTGGTAACTGCGCTGCTGCAACAAAATTCGGTGAGTCAGAGAAACTGGTGTGAGATTGGAGGCAAGAAGATGAAAAAAAAAAAAAAATAAAAAATTAAAGTGTCGTATTTTTGAATGGGTTTATAAGTCGGGTCTGATTTGATGATTGATTTTTCAGGTTTCAAGACCCGACTCATACGTGAGTATATACGGTAATCATGAAATTAAGAAAAAAAAAAAGTGTCCGGGAGAGAAGTGTCCTCGAAGTCATGTTTCATACCTCAAAGTCTTCATCTGACAGGTACAGCTCCAGGTTCAGTGGATCAACCCCTTCTGGGAGAGGCCTGGCCAGCAGCTCCTCCAGTGGGTAAATTCTCTTACACAGCCGAGCCAAGACATCTTCCACCAGGATAATTTGGCTGCACACATCTGCCTCCTAGAAAATGTGGGAGACAATTAACAAGAAAGGAGGATATGAATAAATATGTAGTGTCATCGAAGGTAAGGGCTGGCTAGATGGATGGATGGATGGCACCCCACCTGGAAAGGATGGTTCTCTACACTGCCAGGGCACCTTGATAGTGGAAGGAATGGAAGGAGAATGCCATCCGGGGCACCATGGACTCCCCCAGTCCGACAGGTGGCAGCAGATCTCTGGTGGGTCCCCCATATGCACACCGGCAGGGCTTCATCGGGATAGGACTACCAATGAGCTGCCTGGTTGGGTCTCATGGGAGCCACCAGAGGGAGCTGTGGGAAAGAGTTTTTCTACTTTTAAGGGGTGTAGGGGTAGGACTGGGTGGTGGGTTCCCCCTGACCCAGAAGTGCATCCTGCATGCAATCTCATGGCACCGGAAGCACTCTTAGGTCCGGTATAAAAGAAGACCCTCCTCTTCACTCAATGAGATGGAGTCCGGTATGGAGAAGAAAAGAATTGTGTTGTGTTTATGCCATTTATGAAACCTTTGTGTAAGATCTCAGTGTATACAGTGACTTGTGTCTGTGCTGTTATGTCTGGTGTTTGGGGTGCTGCAATGCCACCTAATGGTCAAAGTGGTAAACCATAAAACAGAACTTCACAGTTGACAACAAGGCTCTTAATATACCAAATGTTTAAACACCCTTATAGAAATCAATGCAAAAAAATATAAATGTATGATAAAAAGGCACAACTCAATAAGTCTGAACAAGTTACAAACACATACATACTTGAGAGATATCTTGAACTATTGTACAGAGCCGAGAAAAAAAAAAAAATAGTGAAGAGAGTAATATTCGGTTATTGAGTAAAGCTTCTTGCTTGATTCAACTTGCTTATTTCTGCATAAAAAAATAAATTATCAAATTGATTTTAAAGTGAGTCCCTAAGTCAAAAGTGAAACACACACTGAAATCAATGTCATCCCCACTCCATTTAAAGTAATTGCTGCCATTTGTCAGCTTTACTGCACTGTACGTACCATCACTCTCTCTGTGATTTCCGCAATGTCTTCCCTGTGCTCCCAGCTGGGAAACATATTGGTGAATGTCAGCGGCTCCAATCCGGCGTGAATTAAATAGGATTTTGGTGGTTTCTTTGAGTTCTTTGCTAAAAGAAAGAAAATCATATTTAGATGTATATTCTGTACACATGGACAGATGTGGACAAATTTGTAGGTTCAGGTCAGGTTGGGGAGCATGTACTGGTACAGCGCGTTGCCGCACCCACCACACAAAACGGCTTACTTGGTAAAAAGGCACAGACACGCAGTCCAATCCCACCCTCCAGAAATGACCATCTATCTGCTGCAGCCACGTGTTACATGGGCATCCCTTTGGCCTGGTCCAGCCACTTGGGTCCTCAATAATGAGGATCTTACAAGCTGGAACACCCTCGGGGAGTCATACCACATGGCCGTAGTGCCGTAATGGACACTCCCTCACAGTGCAGGTAATGCACCTCATTTGGTACTCCATGAGCAACCGCACATTCGACACAAAGTCAAACCCAAGGATTCTTTGAAGAGTCACAGTACTGACGGAGGTCCAGTCTTTATCTCAGGTCACTGGATAGCGTCCATGTCTCACCAACAGGAAGCACCAGGACTCTAAAGACTTGGACCTTCATCCTTTTTCAGAGATATCAGGTGTGCCACACACCCCTTTCCAGTGACCTCATGACCCCCCCCCATGCTCTCCCAACCCATCTACTGACTTTATAGGAAGAGTCACCAGAGACATGAACCAGTTAAAGGTATGAGGTAAGGTACCCCTCCGCCAAAAAAAGAAGAACCCATAATGGTCTCTGAAAAAACTCAAATACTGAGAAAAGTAATTGGCACCCAGGGCTGTTTATTTTGTATTTAACAAAAATCTGACTGTTAGAGTTTCGATTCAACAAAATATTTCAAACAACATAAATGAAAATGCCATGAACAAAAATGATGGGACTCTTAACCTAATATTTGGTTGAACAAGCTTTAGAGTTTGTAGTCCCTGCACACAAGCGATTCCTGGAGCTCTCCACAAGACATCCGCTCCTGTCCACAGGTCGTTTGGCCCACTCGTCCTAAGCAAACTGCTCCAATGGTGTCAGGTGTGAATGGGGTCTTCTTCAGACTTCATGGTTCAGTTCTCTCCATAGAAGTTCAAATCAGGGCTCCTAGTAGGCCAGGTCAGAATAGTCCAAGGTTTTGTTCTTAGCCATTCTTGGGTGCTTCTAGCTGGGTGTTTTAGATCCTTATCCTGTTGGAGGATCCACGACCTGTGACTGAGTCAAAGCATTCTGACAATGGGCAGGATGTTTCTCTCCAGAATGTCTTGATAGCCTTGAGATTTCACTATTCTCTGTACAGACTCCATGCCAAATGCAGCAAAGCAGCCCCAAAACATACCTGGGCTTCCTCAATGTTTCACAGTAGCTATGGTGTTCTTTTCTTTGAAAGCTTCATTTTATCCTCTGTGGAAATGGAGCAGATGGGACTTGCCAAAAAGCTCCAGTTTTGTCTCCTCTGTCCAAAGGAGATTCTCCCAGAAGCATTATGATGTGTCAATATGCATTTGAGCAAATTCCAGTTTGGCTTTTTTAATGTCTTTCTTTCACAGTGGGGTCCTCTAAGGCAGTGGTTCCCAAACTGTGGTACGCGGAGCCTTTTCAGGTGGTACGCATTGCGGTCCCTGAAATGTAATCTGTGCAAAACCCTTTATGACAAGCCTGAGCAAAAACCAATAAAACTGTTTAAATACAAAACGTGGATTCCCAAATTTAGTGTGGTGTGAAATTTCATCATCTGAATAAATAAAACCTATTATTCGAATCAGTATTTAGTTCATTTACCATAATTCCATTTTGCGGAAGTCAACTTCTACTTCTTCACTGTTTGAGCTTTTGGTCACTCGATGAAAGCACAACGCTGACACTATTTAGTCTTCGGTAACTCTGCTTCACAGAAACCGCTCGCGTTTGTCGTTATACGTGCACTGCCGCTGTATCACATCGTAGTCACTAGATCTAAGCACAAAGCAGATACCATTTTGTCTTCGGTAACTGCGTCACATACAGGCCCCGAAGGCAGGATTAAGGTTCGGGGCGGAATTTATCAATTTATGTACATGCACAAATTTTTTCATTAATTTTATGCATAATTTCTTCCTATTCTTTAACTTTTATTCAGATTTCGGGGCGGTTTAGACCCAAACCCCCCCCCTTACAGCTCTCCCTCCCTTTCAACAAGGTGCGGGTGGTACGCAACGCCACTCACTTAACCTCAGGTGGTACTTGACGTCCAAAGTTTTGGGAACCCCTGCTTTAGGGTGTTCGTCCATCGAGCCCACTGTCACTCAGAGAGAAGCAGATGGTGCAATCTGACACTGATGGACCTTGGAGTTCAGCTTGCATCTCTTTGGAAGTAGTCCTTGGCTTTTTGTCTGCCTTTCTCACTATCCTTGTGCCCATTCTGAGGTTGATTTTAGACTTGCGGTTGCATCCCGGGAGGTTGGCCTCAGTCCCATGGACGTTCAACTTCTTCATAATATTTGCAACTGTATGTCACAGGAATGTCAAGCTTTTTGGAGATGGTCTTCTAGGCTTTGCCTCTCACGTGCTTCTCTATAATTTTCTTTCTGATCTCCTCAGACAACTCTCTGCTTGACTTTCTCTGGTCCACATTCAATGTGGGACACACGATGACACCAAACTGCAGGGTGATGACGACTTTTCTCCATTTAAATTGGCTAAATGACTGACTGCATGATTGGAGAACCGATAGTCCAGTTATTTAGGGTCTGTTGAAGGGGTACTAACAAATGTGTTCAGGCCATTTTATATTATCTTTGTAAAATTAAAATTACTCGGTCTTTAGCACTTTGAGATTGTTAAATATAAAGCGCGATATAAATAAAATCTATTATTATTATCTTGTCACACTTGCTTTGCTTTACTCAATGATGTCTCAAAGGCATGAAGGTATACCGGGGACAACTGCTTTTCATTTCATCATTTTTCAGGAGCCTTACAGCATCTTTTCAAAGAGTTATAAGGATGCCCACAAATTTGTCCACATCTGCATATACATATTAAAATATTAGCTATACTGTATAAACACATACACAGTTATACACATGTGTACACCATGGACATACGCTCAGTGGCCACTTTATATACTCCAACTGCTTGATGCAACCACATTTACTTCTATAGCACATTTTCATACAAATAGTGTAGCTCAAAGTGCTTTACATGATGAAGAGAAAAGAGAGAATTCAAATCAGAGAACACTAATTAACATAGAATATAAGTAAGGTCTGATGGACAGGGAGGACAGAAAAAACAAAACAAAAAAAAAAAAAACCTCCAGACAGCTGGAGACAAAATAAAATCTGCAAGGGTTCAAATGCCATGAGACTGCCCAGCCCTCTCTAGGCATTCTACCTAACATAAATGACCAGTCCTCATTGTATTCAGGGTTCTCATGGAAGGACTTGATGATGATGATGATGATGTACCTCAAACCGTGATGTGGATCGGCTATAGCGTCAGAATGAGGAGACCACTACAGCGGGCATTTGATCACCAAGATCATGAGACTGAAGACTAAAAAGTCACCCCATCCAAATATTCTAAATTTCTGAATGAGACATTTGGCTCTTATATTGGTTAAGAAAAGGACTGATCCACTACAGCTGGTCTGAACACCAATGCCCGCTTGTCCTGACCACAACCCTAATCCTTAGTAGGTTGGTGATGTGCTAGTCTCTTGCTTATGGGTCCTCATGGGCTCCTTTGCTCTCTTTGTTATTTTTCTCCGTCTGAATGTCAGCAGATCTGGGTTGCATTATGGGGTGTGGTGTGCGAGTATGCAGAGCATTGGGTTTCATTTTAATTCTTATTAAAATGGCTGATATTTGTAGGAGGTGTATGTTCACTTGTTCATTCAATCTATCTACCAACTACAGTGCCTCATCTAGCTATAATATAGTGCCTTTCATATCTATCTATCTATCGAAATGTCTACCAGACAACTAAGATGCCTCTCAGTTCCTCTGAGTGAGAACTTCAAATTCTTTACTCTCAACTGTAGACGATTAGGGAATGTCAAAACAGACTTGAGGTAACATTATACATCTAAGTTATAACTCAATCAATGTAAGATAATGAATAAAATACAATCTATATAAGCACACCCTGACAAATTACTTTGTTCTTTAAACAAAACCAAACAGAAAGAAAAAAAAAATAAAATGAGTATTACCTTTACAGTACTGTAAAACTGTCTCCATGGCACACTTTCTGTCTGCATCCCATCGCATTCGAGCCGAGCCAGCATTTTCAGTATCGGAAGGCCACCATCCCTGCCAGAGGTAAACTTCGTGATGATTGTCCACGAGAAACAGTGCTAAAGACAAAAGGCGGGTATGGAATTAAAAAGAGGGGTGATTGGGGAAGAAAAAAAAGGTTAAAGTTGTTTGCCCAGTACATGATGGACATATTAGCATTGTCCAAAAGTAATAAGTGTACCGATTTTTTTTTAATAATTAATTACAAAAAAACAACACTCATACAACAAGTTATTTCTTGTATAGCCCAAAATCATGCAAGCAGTTCTGCAATGGGTGGGCTTTAACTGGCCCTGTTTTTTGACAGCTACCCTCTGCCTTGACAACCAGAAAAAAAACTCCCAAAAAAAAAAAACACACCACCCCCCCTTGTGATTTACCTTGGTGGGGTTCGAATGGAAGGAATCTTGGGAAAGGCAAATATTAGAGAGTGAGAGAGAGAGAGAGAGAGATCCCTTTTCAGGTATGTTGGATGTGCAATGGGTGTCAAATATGGAGTAAATACGACACACAAAACAGAGCACAAGTAATCCTTTTCATTGAGTTTGATGGCCAATGTATCAAGGCCACCTCAGAAACACAACACAATAGTAAGACAACAAGCTACAATGCAAAATTCAAGAGTTGATGATATCACATATGAGGATATAAATTAGTCCAGAGTCCTGGAAACCTCGGCCAACAAGCCGCCTCCCCCCTATTGGCCATTGCACAGCTGTGGCAGTACTGGGCCGGCCAATCAGATGAAAGGACACTCCTACCCAATGATTCTAGTGCTCCTCTCACACACTTGTCTGTTGGTTGTTCAAATTAAAGAAAATATCTGGCCCAGGACCATTCAGTTCTTCTCCTATGTAGAACTTCGTGTTCCTGCCAATATGAATGTAGTATAAATTTAAAAACCACAAACTATCACAGCTCAATTCGTCCAGTCAGGAGCAGTAGCTGCGGTGGCATGGCATAGCGAACCGCCCCCATCAAGCCTCTGTCCTGCACACAAGCGATAGCCGTGGCGACTACGGGTCATGGGTCACTGCTTGCCGTCGGGAGACACCTGAGTGACACTACACTGTACGAGCAGTGAAATCGCCCCCCTCCAGCCACTGCTTGGAACGTCCCCAGGCCAAAGATGACAGAGCGGCAGTTACCGAGGCGCCTGCGTCGCGTCCCTCTTACAGATGAACGTGCAGCTGCAGCTCCAAGTCGCAGGTCGGATGTCCGTAACTTGGGGGCGACCTATACATGACTAAGAGTGAGAACTTTGACAGATTGTGGATAGCTGGGTAGCTTCTGAGTTTACTGCATGCCAGTACCTTTCATATGAAACCTCAGACAACAGTATAGTAATGCCAGTGTCTAAAATATTGGCTGAGTCCATATGTGAAAAGACAGGAATGACAGATGACAGAGTTTTTAAATATTAACAAATACTTTTAAATAGCGCTTTTTCCATGCTCAAGACACTTGAGTCTCAGAAAGAACAAGGTATATGTAATACAGGACACCAAGAACAGATAAATACAGGATATACAAAGCAGTAAACAGAATAAGAGACAATAAACCAGAGTAAAATACTATAAGACCAAGAGCTGGAAGGACAGCCACAGGGCCATAAGAGGGATTGCTTGTATTACCAGGGTATGGAGGAGTCAATTTACTGGTGGGATGTTACAAAGGTCAAGGTTAACCCAAATGCTCACCAGGTTGTGGGGCAGAATAGAGATCTTCCTGTAAAAATGGCAAAGAGTTGACAAGCTCTGGCACTCTAGAGTGATAGAGATACTCTGCAGCGAGGAACTCGCCCGAACAGCTACTGAAACGGAAGAGCCTTGGGGTGAAGTTGAATTTTCCCGGATCTGAAACAGAAAAACAAACACAAAGCGTCTCAGACAAAGCAAATGAACAGGAGTAACTTATTGTTCTTTTTCCAATGGATGTTTTCACACCATTTGCTGTTGTGCAAGGATGGTCAATAGCATCATATTCTATCAGAAACTTCATATCTTTTCTCCACAAAAACACAACATTAAAATTTTTTCTTGGGCATCACTACAAACTACATAGAGTAAGGAACATAGCAGAATATATATATACAGTGGTGTGAAAAACTAAATACCCCCTTCCTGATTTCTTATTCTTTTGCATGTTTGTCACACAAAATGTTTCTGATCATCAAACACATTTAACCATTAGTCAAATATAACACAAGTAAACACAAAATGCAGTTTTTAAATGATGGCTTTTATTATTTAGGGAGAAAAAAAATCCAAACCTACATGGCCCTGTGTGAAAACGTAATTGCCCCCTTGTTAAAAAATCACCTAACTGTGGTGTATCCCACCTGAGTTCAATTTCCGTAGCCACCCCCAGGCCTGATTACTGTCACACCTGTTTCAATCAAGAAATCACTTAAATAGGAGCTGCCTGACACAGAGAAGTAGACCAAAAGCACCTCAAAAGCTAGACATCATGCCAAGATCCAAAGAAATTCAGGAACAAATGAGAACAGAAGTAATTGAGATCTATCAGTCTGGTAAAGGTTATAAAGCCATTTCTAAAGCTTTGGGACTCCAGCGAACCACAGTGAGAGCCATTATCCACAAATGGCAAAAACATGGAACAGTGGTGAACCTTCCCAGGAGTGGCCGGCCGACCAAAATTACCCCAAGAGCGCAGAGAGGCGACTCATCCGAGAGGTCACAAAGACCCCAGGACAGCGTCTAAAGAACTGCAGGCCTCACTTGCCTCAATTATGGTCAGTGTTCACGACTCCACCATAAGAAAGAGACTGGGCAAAACGGCCTGCATGGCAGATTTCCAAGACGCAAACCACTGTTAAGCAAAAAGAACATTAGGGCTCGTCTCAATTTTGCTAAGAAACATCTCAATGATTGCCAAGACTTTTGGGAAAATACCTTGTGGACCGATGAGACAAAAGTTGAACGTTTTGGAAGGCAAATGTCCCATTACATCTGGCGTAAAAGGAACACAGCATTTCAGAAAAAGAACATCATAGCAACAGTAAAATATGGTGGTGGTGGTGTGATGGTCTGGGGTTGTTTTGCTGCTTCAGGACCTGGAAGGCTTGCTGTGATAGATGGAACCATGAATTCTACTGTCTACCAAAAAATCCTGAAGGAGAATGTCCGCCATCTGTTCGTCAACTCAAGCTGAAGCGATCTTGGGTGCTGCAACAGGACAATGACCCAAAACACACCAGCAAATCCACCTCTGAATGGCTGAAGAAAAACAAAATGAAGACTTTGGAGTGGCCTAGTCAAAGTCCTGACCTGAATCCAATTGAGATGCTATGGCATGACTTTGAAAAGGCGGTTCATGCTAGAAAACCCTCAAATAAAGCTGAATTACAACAATTCTGCAAAAATGAGTGGGCCAAAATTCCTCCAGAGCGCTGTAAAAGACTCATTGCAAGTTATCGCAAATGCTTGATTGCAG